>NC_045437.1:79040351-79070935 GCF_002776525.5 Piliocolobus tephrosceles | reverse complement strand
GACTGAACCAAGCTTTCCCTAGTTTATTAATTCATACAAATTAATTAATTTTTCAAACATGTGCTTCCTGAGGCCCATAACAACTTCTTTCAACTCCAGATTGTCAAGCACTCACATGTGTGTTATCTTTGGAACTGCAACCAGTAAGAGGGAAAGTAGAATGGTCAGAAAGCAGAGAAGGAAACTGTTTTCTGTTTTCTTAGAAAAATGTCAGAAGCCATCTCTTATCTCAAATCAACAAAGACTGTGAAAGGAAAGAGGAAAAAAGAAGTGAATATTGTATATAGGCCATAATCCATCACTGTAAGTCCAGTAAACCTATCACAAGAACGTCCAAGCTTGCTTCTGTTTTCTAATAACATTTCTTTGCCCATCAAATAAGAATTAAGATCCTTATCTTGTTATGGTGGCAACATGCCTTGCTTTAGAATGGAATATCATTTAGAATTTGTACTCAGAAATTGTCTTGACACTTTTCTCTTGTCTACCTGAAGAGAAAGAGAAAGCCCAGGGGAAAAAGAAGTATTCAGAGAGTGAAGAAGTATTGAGTTCCTTTTATAGGAACTTTGTAACTCTTGTTTTCATCACTGGTTCTTCATTTTAGGAAGAGCTGGAGATAAAAATTGTGAGGTTAATCAGAATACGGGTCTCACGTAATGCATTTCATGTGTCTTCTAATGATTCCCAGTAAATCCTAATAGGTTAAGGAAAGTGGTCCATTAGCTGCTGTGTCTTCCATCTGCCAAATCATTTCCCACAGTCCTTGGTAAATTCCCCAAATCTGCCTTTTTCTTTTCTTTTCTTTTCTTTTTTGGTGTGTGTATGTGTGTGTGTGTGTGTGAGAGAGAGAGAGAGAGCCTTGCTCTATCACCCAGGCAGGAGTGCAGTGACACAGTCATGGCTCACTGCAGCCTCGACCTCTCAATCTCAAGCGTGTTCATCCTACCTCTGCCTCCCAAGTAGCTAGAACTACAGGCACACGCCACCACACCCGGCTAATTTTTGCATTTTTATTTGTTTGTTTGGTTTTGGTTTTCGTTTGGTTTGGTTTGGTTTGGTTTTTTGAGACGGAGTCTCACTCTGTCGCCCAGGCTGGAGTTCAGTGGCACGATCTCAGCTCACTGCAACCTCCACCTCTCAGGTTCAAGCGATTCTCCTGCCTCAGCTTCCTGAACAGCTGGGACTACATATACGTGCCACCACACCAAGGTAATTTTTGTGCTTTTAGTAGAGACAGAGTTTCACCATATTGGCCAGGCTGGTCTTCAACTTCTGACCTCATGATCCACCCGCCTTGGCCTCCCAAAGTGCTGGGATTACAGGTGTGAGCCAACGTGTCCGGCCAATTTTTGCAGTTTTAGTAAAGACAGGGTTTCACCATGTTGCCCAGGCTGGTCTCAAACCCAGCCTGGGCTCAAGCGATCTGTCTGCCTTGGCCTCCCAAAGTCCAGCAATTACAGGCGTAAGCTACCACACCCAGCCTCTGGCTTTTTTCTAGCCACAATCAACTTTTATTCAATTAACTAAGTCTCCAAAACTTCCCATGCTCCCACAAGGAAGTGAGTAGAGGTATAAATGAAACAAGATTGGCTATAAGTTAATAATTTTTGAATCTGAGGGATGAGTATGTGAAGGTTTATTACACTCTTCATTAGCTGTAGATATACTTTTATGTATATTTGAAATTTTCCTTAATAAATATTTTACAATAGAAAGTCTATCAATCATCTCAGTCAAGTGCAGTGTTTTAAATAATATTCTGAAAAAAAATCTTCAAAAAAATACTATAGCATCATAGCTATTTTAAATTCTGTCCCTAGGCAATATAACAGAGCCCTTTCTTGCCCCTTACTGCAGGTAATTCAGATGACACACTCTTTCCTCACCTCCTCTCTGCTCTTCTCTTGCACTTACAAAACATAATCAGTCGTGTAGACTGGAGTGTGGTGGATTCTGGGTTCTATGATTCTCAATAGTGTATACATCTCCTCTTCTGGCTAGGAAAGGCAACCCCTAAAGGAATGGCTTTGCCAACTTACAAATTAGTTGGGAAGATCATTTGTGGGCAAATCCTTTGTACCTCCAATGTAGTAGATGCTGTTGGTGCCCTCCTCCGATCCCCTTCACCAGCTAGGACACTAGCCTCTCACTGCAGAGAAGGTTGGCCAGGGCCGTGCTGATAAATGTTTAACATCTGGCTGCCTGCAGGAGTGTAAGGCCTGGGATTTGTAGCTTTTGTTGATTTTCATGACGTAATGCTTCCATCATGGCTGATTGCAAGCTGTCAGGGTGAAGTCACAGACCGGGCATTTGGGAAGTGCTGTGCAGTCAGCACTTGTGAGCTGTGGTTGAGCTGACTCCAGCACACCATGGCTACATACAGCTTATAACTGTTCCTTTCTCTGGGGAATTGCCTCCTGATTGAAGACTGTCGCCTTTCAGGCTTCACCCATGGATATCTGTAAATGACGACCAACTGATATGGGTGTACAAAATTCCAGCCCCCGTGCCTCGAGGTGGGTCAATTCTGTGTATGAATTATTCATCAGAACCCACCCACACGCACACAATGAATCAGATCACATTCCTTAAGAGGACATCATTGTACAGCTCTTTGCCCTTTCCTCTCCTGCTTCTCTCACTTATTAGCAGGTTTTTCCCCCTAAAGAATATGCCATGCCCTTAGGGAATTGCATGCAGCTGAATGCTTGCCTCAGGCACTGCTTCAAGGGAACCCAGCCTGAGATACATTCAAAACGTATCCCAAGGGGCAAGCTTTCCTAAAACTTCCCTCCAATACACTCCAAATAATACAAAGAGATAATTCTAATCTTAGGAGATACAAGAGTACAACCCAAAGCATCCAACTACAGACCCCACATTTTTAAAGTCTTTTTTCACAGTAAAAATGCATCCAAAATTTTAACCTATGTTCCATAATATCTCTGTTTAACACTAAAAATGTCATATTTTTTTCTCCAGAATTCTTGTGTAGAGTCCATGTTCCAAGATGCTAGACTGTATACATCCCATGGCTGTTCCACCTATGAAGGTAAACATGCCCAAGTCAGAAAAGCCTGAATAAACTTGAAAGCCACTCAAAGCTTGGCTGCTCAGCTTTCAACTCGCAATGAGCAGCGTGCATTGCCAATCCTTAGAGACTGTCTCTTCAGCACTGGAAGGTCACAGCAGACCTACTCCAAACACAATGTTACTATATCCCAGTTTCTCCTTTAGTTTCATCAGGAAGGAAGGAAGGGGAGAGCAAAAAAAGAAAGGAATTCCACCACCAAGAGTTAGACTTCAAAATGATCTTCATGTATTCTTTCGTATCTTCCTTTTACAGATGAGAAAACTAAGATCTGAAGCACAAAGTAATTTGCTGAAGGTCACAAAAGCAGTTAATGCTAGAACCAAGATCCCCACATCTCTGGATTTTCAGGCAGGTTTCTCTGCTTGCCCATATTGCCTGCCCAGCTTCTGAGGACAATCTTGATTGTCCTGTGAACTGGGGTCACTCAGTCAAATGTCGCTGCTGATACCCCAAGGTTGAATGGCAGTTTATTTAGCATGGCAGCTTTCAGACTCCAAGTGTTTCTGAGTGCTGAGTGTGTGTTAGAAACCACCACTTCGTCCAAAACTGGCCAAAGTGGAGAATTGTTTTGTACTTCCCAGCTGTATTTCCTTGACAATAGATGGTCTGAGAATGCCCTCTGGTGCCTTCCTACTGTGTCTTCAAGCACTTTAGAGGCAGGAGGTGGCTGTGGGAAAGGATGAAGAAAAGCTAGGCTCCTGGAAATGGTTTTTTCTCTCAAAAAATGTGGCGTGGGTGTACTGTCAGCAAACTGTGGCAGGATTCGACCAGGAAGTTGGATAAAAACATACTGTGTGGTTACGCCTCCTCTGTTGCATTTGCCTTTTTTCCTCTAATGATGAATATAATTTTTTAATTGCACAATTATTTAAATACTTATTCAACTCATATTAATACAAGGCATAGAAACAATAACAAATTGGTAGGCATAAAAATCTATGACACAATTTAATTTAGGCATATCCTTTTCTGGTTTTCTGCATAACATGATTACCATTTCTCAAGAACATGAGCAAAAGCACACTCCCTGGGTCCTCAGAATGGAGTGCACCTTCTCAAGTACACTGCCACTTTAGTTTTAATTACATGTATTTGAGAAAAAGAAGATTGACACTTCTTCCCCAAGATGCACCCCTCAAGAAGTTGAAAGGAGCACTGAGTAGAACAAAGGGGAAAAAAGCAATTAAAGGGTCTCTAGGGCTATAACCTAGATACATTTGTCCCTTTTAATCCTTACATTGATCAGAAATATGAAATATAAGATTTGGGAAGGAGAGTGTCTATTTTAGCCCTCCCTCACATCACATCAGGACTGGTCATAGCAATACCTGTCATTTATTGACTATTAACTCAATGCCAGGTAAATATAAGCATTTCACATGAATTATTTCATTTAAAGCCTCACAACTACCTCAGGAGAAAGGTGCTATTGTTTTCTGCATTGTATAGATGAGAAACTTGAATCATGGAGATATTAAATGCATTGCCCAAGGTCACTCAGCCACTAGAAAGGCCAGCGCTCAAGCATTAATCTGCTCGGCTCCCAAGCCCATGCTTTTAGCCCTCCGGATATATGGCATCCACAACTTTCCTAAACAGCCTTCCTGTTCCCTCTCCTTAAATTCATCCAACAACAAGCAAATCATTCTATTATCTTACAGCTCTCATTGCTTAAATCACTCCTGTTACCCAATATTTGGTACCGGATGATGCAGCAGTTTGCTCCCTGTTCTACTTGACCTTCCTTTAAATATTTGAAACCAGATATCAGGTCACTAGTCCACTTTCCCAGCTTGCTCTTCTCTAACTAAAATGTCCCCAGGTCCTCCAACTGTTCCTTGATTAAGTCGCTTTCCAGGCCTTTCACTACCCAGGTTCACTCCAGCTGTGTAGCAGCTCTCCCCACAAAATCGAAATGCGATAGCTAGCAGTGAACAACAACCTAAATGTAGTCTGACTATAGCAGGGTAGAGTGGGACTACTGCCTCCTTATTACCGAAATCATTTCTAATTAAAAGGCATCTTTAATTCTTACAGCAGTTGTATCACATTGGTCATTCGTGTGGTGACCACAGCCACCAAAAAACCCTCGCCTTTCTCCCAAGGAAAGTAAGATCTTCCCCTAGCACAAATGCACACTAAAGTTCTGAACTAAAATGAAGGATTTATTTAATTTAAACTTCATATTCTTATTTGTTCTGAGTTCTTAATTATTTCGCACTATTGAGATCATCCAAACCTCAGGTCAAGATGGCCAAAAACGTGAGGTCCACAGACAGCCCTGAAGCCTCCCTCCCAAGTGGCACCCACTGGAATTCAGTGTCCTTCACATATCCCTGTCCAACTGGCCACAAAGCCTCCTAGCCTCACTATCATCCTGCTTGTATACCTTCATATTTCCCACAAGGACGTCATAAGAGGCTCTATCAAACGTCTTCCTGAAATCCAGACACATTTTGTCTGTGGAATTTCCCCTCCCCACCAGTCTCCCCACTCTATCAAAAAAGGAAGCAAAGTTCATTGGGTATATCTTGTTTTTAAGCAAACCCACATTTAGTGAATCCATATTTATACATACCACCAGGCTCAACGGGATGTTTATTTCAGAAAATGAACATTCTTCCAAGAAACCTAATTTTAAATAGGATAGAGAAATAACATTTTAGCTACATTTTTTCACTTGTAAAAGCACTTGAAAAAACACATTTTCAGGTCCATCAATACCACCATGGGGCTCAGCATTTATCATAGTATTTAAGTGATAGATGCCACTTAAATACTATATTTCCAAAATATAATTAAACTTTGACCACAACTGCATTAATCAGGATTGGAACTTTACCTGCATCATACTTTAACCAGAGAAGTAAATCTCACCAAGGCAATTTGATATCTGGATTGAGTTCTGTATTCAGAATACATTAAATTCCACCTTCTAAAACTTTCTGGACAAGGATCAGAATGTCTGCCATTCCGGACAATGAAAATTGAGCTGCTATTGAAAGCCTTCGATATTACAGACAAAGATCCCATTGCGTAAGCATACCATACATACTAAAACCAAAAAAATAAAAAATAAAAAAATAGATGAGGACATTTTTAAAGATATTATTTATTGAAAGTAGTGTACCATTTATTTAGAATATGTCAGGATGTTCTGAGAGTTTAACAAATGTGAACTCAATCCCTGAAACAACCCTTAATGACAGTCACTTTTATTTTCTTCATTTTTAACAGAAGGGAAGATGAAGGCACAATCAGGTTAAATGACTTGCTCGAAGACACACAGCTAGGAAGTGGTATGGAGCCTCAACAGCGAAAATTAAAAGTGTTATGCTTAAAACTTGAACAAAAAAATGCATAGAGACTTTCCATTCTGCCGTTGGACATTCTCAAAAAATGTCTTAAATACTTTTACTTTTCTCCTCACTTCAATTGGCAGTGTTATATGTTTCTTCATGAAAGAATAAGTTTAAAAGGTAAGAGAATAAGATAAATACATTCTGCAATGTCAAAGGTCACACATGGCTGGCTTGAGTTTACCATTCTTGGGTCCTTGAGTTCAATTCACTGACTTCAATTCCTGATCCTTGTGGTAGCTCCAATGTCTACTATTCTGCTGGGCTGGCCCTTCGTAGGTACCAAATAAATCTTTATTGAATTCAATTAAGTGAATTTGTTACTGAGGCATTTCAGGCTGCACCATATAAAGATATTAATAATAGCCCTAACATTTACCTCAAAATACTTTCCAAGTCTTGTTAGCTTACCTACTCGTTTACAAAAGATTTAGACTCACATTTCTACGCGTAGGATTTAGGATACTTCGCTCCATCAATTACATTATACTTTTAAGAATTGTGAGACTTAACAGTCACAAACCCCAATAGAACATTCTAACGTGGCCATATTTTACACAAATTCGAAATAGTGTAATATGAAAAATTCATATAGTCTCTTCACACTCAAAATGTGAAGGAATATAAGTGCCTCAAATTTAAATTCTTTCTGAGGATCAAAGAATTTTAAGGCTAGCAGGCCAAATGAACTGTAAAACTGAATTCAGGATATGGCCTGAATTATGCAAGTTTGGAATTACGCAGCCTTGAAGGCCACATCCTTTTCATAAATGCCACTAACCCCAACACATCACCAAGGGACAACACAAAGGAAGCACTGCTGTATAACAACTTGGTGGCTGAAGTCTTGGAGGCCAAACAGGCTCAGAAGCTTCAAGCCAAAGTAGCTGTCCTCAGCCTCTCAAAAATCTATGCAATTACAGAGAAAAATGCTGAGACACACAACAGGAAGATGAAAATTAAACTCAAGAGACCCATGACCAAATTGCACCCACGTGTCTAAATGTTGGTGGTGCTAGCCCTGAAACAGCAGGCTCCCAGGACTCAGAGAATGAGTTATCCATCTCCCCTCTCAAACTCTCTAGCCCTTATAGAACCATAGGCTCTCAGACCTCACCTGGATGAGAAACCACAGCTCTCTCAAAGCCTCACCATTTCAGGGTAAGAGATGCTGACAGATAAACAAATTACCAAATGACAAAGTGAGGTTAGCCTTTGTGCACTGGAAGCAATGGCTGGAAATGTTCATGACCAATTCCACAAAGACAGGCAAACATTCACACTCAGAGAGAGAGAGAGAAACAGAGAGAGAGAGAAAAAGAAAGGGATAGAGAGAGAGCGAGACAGAGAGAGAATGAGTAACAGTCTACGGTTTCCCTTCCTCCACTGTATGCCCAGTGAAATTGTCCCTGGTATTTAAGAAAGCAAGGACAGAATGAAAACCTAAGAAAAAAAAAGGAATTGAGGTTAAGACCAGAGTGACAATGAAAGTAATGAAGGTGGAAGTCTTTTACAAGCACTTGTGAATCTGAAGCAAGAAGTAGCTTCTTTTCTTGGGTTTTATCCTTCCAGTGGCCTTCCTAATAGGGAAAAGCTAAAGTCAGTCACTTTTGGTGCCTGTATCAACCTTGTAAGACACACTAAATTCTCTCTGTAATGCATAGCTGTCAGCCTCTCTCACTCATCTGGAGTGATTTTTCCAATTAAGCATGACAGGCATTTCACTCAAGCCCCCTATTCTAACTCGGAGGCCAGGTCCTGAAGAATGAGACTTCAGTGGCTGCTGACACTTCTTTTGTCACACAAGCCTCTCTAGACAAACAATATTGACTACAAATTTGTCAGGACTTTCTATGGCCATCAATCATGCCTGCCCTTTTGCCTACTTGTGCACTCCTATATTTCCCCTCACTCCCATGCTTAAAACAAGACAAAATTAAACTCAAAAGTGTAACCCTCAAAGTTAGAATCAGCATAAATCCTGGAGTATCTGGAATTTGAATATTCATCTGGCACAACTAATGTACTCCTTACTCTAGAAATTAAAAGCTTTAAAATGATGTACTGCCTCAGAGAAATGTGCACCAGAGTTTCATGTCAGAATGGTATTTGGTGTTTGTCTTTTTGTGTTTGTGTGTGTGTATGTGTGTGTCTTCATTCTTACATGAGTTCTCAGAAAGTACAGGCAGATAAAGGTCTGACTCACAGGTCTCAAACTCCAATGCCTTCAAGGCTCATAGAGCAGAGATGGGGCAGAGTTAAAAGCATTTGCTGCTGTAGAAATCGTTATGTATTATCAAGAAATCGTGTGCAGACTGTCTTTTTCTTTTGGCAGAGGCCGAGGCCCTGAGTCCTGCCTGTATGAATAACATGTAAGCTGTGGGCCTGTGATTTTTTCTGTTCTTTCTTCTTCAGTCTGGCTTCATCTCAAGAAGAAAAAAAAAAATGTACACATCTCCCCATACGAGAGAAAGGATGACTTACAGTACTGAGTGTGTGTGTGTGTGTGTCGTCCTGAAGTAATGCCAGCATCCAGAACTGCAACCTTACCTTTTTAATCCTTAAGAACCAGAGACATAGTTGCTCCTGCTCAGCAAAGTCTACAGCCATTTCCAAGAGCTCCATTACAACTTGCATGAGGACCAGGCCACCACCACGGTGAGCTCCAAGGTGGGCTGGTCCACATCTTGTGATCAAAATGACTGATGCTAGCACCAGAGTGTCCATCATGATAGTTTCTTCTTTTGCTTCTTGAATGAGAAGGAATGGGGATTTTGCAATTAAAGGTTAAAGTATCTTCTTTCTTCAAGGTCTTATTAGCCAACCTGTCAATTGTCTTTCAGCTCAGAGGACAGAAATTCATGGAAATAGGATGCAGGCATCCCTTTTATTTGTCTCCTCCTGCACCTCTGCTACTTGCAGGCACAACCTCAAATGATGAAATATCAACTGCTTCCCAGCATCTTTGGGAGGTGCATATACTTTTACAACGCTGTGTTTCCAAGTTCATTATAATAAAAGCAAAATTCAAAGTTCATTATAATAAAAGTGAAATTCAAAATAAGTAGATGTAAAGCAGAATTTTCAGAGCCCCTCTAGTTAACACAGTCATTAATTTACCTTTCTTCTTTTTCTTGATTTATGAAACTACTAGTTGCAAACTGATGTCGATTCGGAGCAGGAGCCAGGGTGGACAATGGATCTCAGCATCTGACCCTTTTGGAGCAGCTGTCTGAACCACAAGGAAAAACTATCAGGCCTGCAGCCAGTAGGAGAATCATCAAAACAGACAATACAACCCATTTGTTTAATGAAGAAAGAGTTAGGCAACCTACTAGAAACCACAGGCCTGATCCACATTTTTTAAACTTACGACCATGTCTAGAAAAGTTGCTTAACTCTTCTGTGCTCCATTCTTCCAATGCTCAGAGCTCCATGAGACTCATCCAGAGCTCCCATGTGACTCGATGCCTGCCCCACCTCTCCACACCTGCACAACTATCAAAATAACCAGCAAGGAAAGATTTCTTTAAAAAATGAAGATTCCTTGCCTTTACCCTAGGTCTCATCCAGGCCTATGAAATGGGAAATCTGCCTGATGGGGCACTTTTACCAGGAGAATCTAAATGAGCAACTGAATTTAGAAATCACTAGGCTGGAGCAGAAAGAGCAAAGGCACAATCCAAGAACCACTTCTCTGACCCCTTTGTCCATGACAGACATTAATAATCAACACCAGCACCCTTTCCCACAGAACCCAGCCAAAGCTCAGGATCCTTCTCCAGATGGAGGTCCAGGCAGCCACTCCTAGTCAATGAGAGCTGGCTCACAAATTGAAACCTTTCTGCCATCCCTGAGTGAGAACCCAGCAGTCCACCAGTATTGTGTGTCCAGTTGCACCTTTCACCCAGCATCAAGAACAGCTCATCGTATAATCCTTTTAGGTTCACAAAATCTTTTCAAACACCTGATCTTCTTTGAGCCTCCCAGAAACCTTGTGAAGTTAAAAGGGTGTGTATTATTATACCCATTTTACAGATTGAGAAACTGGAGGTCACAGAAGTTCTTAGTCTTGCCCAGGGTCAGAGAGCTGATGAAGAATAAGGACAGAAAATCCACCCAGATCTCCTGTTCCTAGACCAGCATTCTTCCTTCTGTAACAAGCTGGGCATGGAGTATTGAGAGCAACATCACCACCTGAGCTTAGCAAAAAACAGACCATACAGTAAAGAGTACAGAAGAGGAAGGTGGGCCAGAGAGGTTTAGTAAATTGACCAAGGTCACAAAGCCTTAAAACCAGCGAGCAAGAACCCCAAGCAGGTCTGTCTGACTCTCCGTTCTGTGCTCTTCCTGTTTAGATGATGTGTCCTCCCAGATCAGCACAGAGGAAAGGGCCTTTCCTCTCCTCTCCCTGAGCTCACTCTCACACACCCTGCGCGTCTGGCCCTCCTCCCAGCCTAGTTCCCTTGTTTCCGCTGGTGTCATCCTCTCAGCCACACTCACCTCTCCACCACCCACCCCCCTTCTTGCCCCTGCAACTTGCTTTCAAATGCAGGAGGAAACCGCCCAGCTTACTCACAACGGCCCCAGCCAACAGAGTGCAGATAAGACAAGCACCTTGGCAGCGAGACGCGAATATAAAATTGCAAACAGCTTTTGAAGTTACAGATCTGTAATCTTCTAAGCCAAAGAAGAGGGCTTCGCCTCTTCTCCCCCTCATCTGAATCAACACTCCAAAGGACTGAACTGAATCCAGCCAGCTTCGGATGTGATCTCACAAGCCCGCCTGCCACACATGCATTTCCAGCCTGTCGCCTGAGCAAAACCCCCACACGGCTTGTCACCACTTAACACAGGGGACATGTTTCTACCAGAATCAAAGTAAAGAGATGTGTTTTGCTGCCCTTTCGTGTGCTCAAATACATCCTGACTGACCTGGTTATGCCCTTAGTTGAAGAAACTCAACACTTTCAAGTTTAGAAGGGAAGATGCTCAGGGTTTCTGGAAGACGGGCTGACTCACCTCTCCTGCATAGTAGCCTGTAACCTTGGCCAAGTTACTTAATCTCTTTCATCTCAATTTTTCCATCTGTAAAATGGGACTCTACTACCAAAGGCACTTTCCTTTAAGGTTCTTGTAATTATTAAAATAGTTGATTCACATAAAAAATGTAGGGCAATGATCCACAGTCAACAATAAATATTTACCATCACTGTCATTTTAAAACAGAAACAAAAGATTTGAGGATGTATCCACATGACCTTTGGAATTTAGATGCATCCCCACAGGTCCCTGTTGTATTTTAGGGTCACAGTAAACAGGTTTTGATAATCAAACCTAAAACTCTGATGTTTCTGTCATTATCATTTGCAATGGAATGATCTGCATAGAATTAACAAAGAATTAACAAAAATTACTAAAATGCCTTTTAGAATTAAGTCAGCATGAGATAACACTGGTTGCTGAGATTATACATGCTTCCTTTAAGCTTCTGTATAGGATACATTTCTCCAAATTTTCTACAAAAAAAGCACTATTTTATCATTGGAAAAATTAAAATAATAGTCCATAATAAGATGAAGCACATCATGCCTCGTAATGTATAAACACGGATATCTACAGGAAATGGCAATCAAAGCATAAATGAGTCCACTAAGATTGCATCATGGCTTTCCCTACTGGCCCAGTCGGACATTTTTTTTGGAAAGTTTTAGAGACCTAAGTCTCCACATCCAAATGGAAATGAGCCCCAGATATTACTCAGATATTATTGGCAGTACTTTCTGCCCAGAGAAAGGCAAAACAAAGAATTTTTTTGCAATTGGAGGCCACCACCTGGATTTGTGTATGCATAAGCCTCAGCCACACGAGGCCTGTTTAGGGTTGATCTGCCAACTGCACAAAGACACACACACACACACACACACACGCACACACACACGCACACACGCACAGCCCAAATGCTCAGTTTCATTTCCACTGCTTTGTTCCTACGGAGTACTAACAGATATTGGCAGACCCTATTTCACTTTTTTCTCCATGAACTCTGGCCATTTCAGCCTTTTTCTCCCAATTTAAATAGTTAGAAATGTCGCCCAGTCAGGGTACTTTTTCAATGGGTGAAATATTAGTTCTTATAAGTCAAAAAATGTCAGTGTCCTACAAGCATGCAGAGCAAAGTTTAAAAACTGATGTTAAAAACCCCACTTTGAAGCACATACTCAAAGATCAGGAGCTGTGGTGAATCTAATCTGTTCTTAGGCTCTATCAGCTGGGTCATTTAGCATGGGACAAAAGCCCAAGGGACCTCATACTCTGGCTGCTGTTTGGTGGTAAATTCTGAGCTTCTGAAGCTGAGAGACATCTTGAGTCAATTCCACAATTGGACACTTTTAATATATTTTTTAAATGTGCTAAAATACTGCTACAAAAATTACGGTATTTTTCATACATTTACATTTAGCAAATAAGTGTTTTTCTCCCAATAATAATTTTAATAACCACATGCACACCATCTTTTGGAGAAAGATTTAAAAGTTCAGCTTTGAGGCCCCTTCTTCAATCTGAGGCCCAAGACAAATGGCCCTCTAACCCCACCCCTGTAATGAACCTGAGTAAACTTGAGCAGAGGACATTGTGAGGACAGCATTACTTCAAATGCTGATCTGAACTCAACTCCATTACCCTCCATCCTGGCTACAGTAGAGGAGGGGGAGATCAAAGGCCAGGATGAGGAACTTCAGATCAAGAGCTGCCCAGGACTCATACAACCCCTAAGCTACATTTTCCAGAATTTTGACAGGCATTTGGTGTCCAAAATGAGAAAACTATCCTGAAATAGCTTTCTGTGCTCTTGGAATATCAAGTTGTCAATGGCATTGTTCTGTTCCCCAGCTTCCCCCCAACCCCACACCTAGGTTTTGTAATTTTCGCCTGTGGGTTCTAAGTTGGTTCTAAGACCTCCAAATTCAAAGACATGAAAGAAAGATATTGTTCTTCGAAGATGATGATGTATAATACTTGTATTTCCAAAGCCCCTTTAGGGTGATCAAAAACAGATAATGATAGCAACCTATGTAAATATATGTCAACAGGATGTAAATATAATTCCAGGCTTCGGGCCTTATGGGCATTCATTTAATGACTACATGGTACCAGGTCTCCTGAAGCACAGAAGCAGAAAAGCAAACCAAAGGCCTCTGGGATTCTAATTCTTACTAGTAATGAAAGGGAGATGAGGAGAGTGATGCAAGAGCCTTCTGTGAGTGATGTCATGACAACCTCAACATCCCTTCCTCTGTTCAGGGAACATGAAGACGCTCACCTGGCAACTGTCAGTCTCAGGTTCCCACATTCTCCATAATCTGATCTCACAATGCCTAACACATCTTGCATGTGACAAATATCAACTGACCTACATTAGTGCTTTGAAAATAAGTTAGAGCTTAGATTCAGAAAGCCTTTTAATTCTTTTTTAATTCTTGGTGGGTAAGTTTCCTACTTATAGTCTTCATATATGTTTTTTTTTTTTTTTTTTTTGAGACAGAGTCTTGCTCTGTCACCAGGCTGAAGTGCAGTGGCATGATCTCAGCTCACTGCAACCTCCAACTCCCTGGTTCAAGAGATCCTCCTGCCTCAGCCTCTCAAGTAGCTGGGATTACAGCATGCACCACCATGCCCAGCTAATTTTTGTATTTTTAGTAGAGACAGGGTTTCACCATGTTGTCCAGGAGGGTCTCGATCTCCTGACCTCATGATCTGCCTGGCTCAGCCTCCCAAAGTGCTGGGATTACAGGTGTGAGCCACCATGCCTGGCCATATTCAGTTATTTAGTAGTTGGGTCTACAGCAAGCTATGTAACAGACATCCAAACATGTCTGTCACGTTGACCCCCCAGTTGTAAGAATATGTTCCCTGTTGTTTCACTTTGTGGTTTCTAGGTTTGAAAAAAAAGTTTCCAAAAAGAGTATCAGAGTAAAGAAAATGCAGAATGATAGATACATGTAATTTAAGAAAGTACAAACATGATTCTCCAAGGAAAAAGGAGGATCTGGCATCAACTGAAGTCTATGTCCACCTAAAAGTAAAAAGCCAAATGGAGTTGTTCACTATAAATACATGTGTCCTTTTGCACAACGAAGAAATGAAATTTGCTCTCCCCACTCTCTCCACTGAGAGAACTGAATACAAATACTATTTTGGGTCAGAAATAAAACAAACCCCATAGCACATTGCAGGAAGCCATCCTCAGCAGAAGAGATGGTCTCCCAAGAATACTAGACCCAGGAAGGTGGTGAGCTTTTGCCGTACCTCTCTGCTCAAAAGACAGTTTATTCTCTCCCCCTTGGCAGATACGCACTTCTAAATCTCAGCCACTCACCTAATTTTCTGTCTTGTAAGCAAGTCTTCAAAAGAGGGCTAGGTTACTGAGAGATGGACACAATCCTTGAAAATTGCAGAAGTAAAGAACATAGGCACTTTATAACATTCTCTTCAGTAGGGAATATTCTATGTTCCAGCAGTACCAACCTCAGGAGCTCCGAGATATCCACTGTGAAAACACAGGCAACCCTACTGGCCGCTGGTCTTCCTCTGAAGAGATGAGAGGTCACTCCTGTGGAATGGGTTATACCAGTAGGCTCTGGCCACATTGCCTTCCATACACTCTACCCTTCCACCCTGTGGCAAGCACCTTTCAAAAGAGCTAAACGCAATTGAAAAATGTACCAAAGGCATCAAGGTGAATTATCAGACTACTGTTCCCTGATAAAAAAACAGTAACAACAACAGATGATGGCTTTCAAACAAGCTGAGAAAATGAACTTTTTCTAGAAGTTCTTTTTAATTTTTTTCCTAGTCCCAACGCACTTTTTACTTCTCTATTTATCATGCACTTTGTAACTGCCTCAACATATCTTGCCCTCCTATCAACTGATGAACTTCTTGAGAACCCAGCCCTATTCTTCCTATTCATCTTCATATTCACAGAGCCTTCAGTATAAGAGGAAATTAATAGACTCTCAATAAATGTTTGATGGACGGATAAATGTAGGAAAACTTAATGTACACCAGAATGCAACAGGAAATAATATCCAAAATTCTTGAGATAAAAATGAAAGACCATCAAAGTAAAACTTTCCCATAGCCAATCGTCCAAACATTAAAAGAGGACTTCATTGTTCTCCAGATGTCATCAGTGATCCATTACAAATAATTACATGCATGTTCTAAATAAGGGAATGTTGAAATGTACACTTGTCATCACCGGCACTGTCAAACATGTTGGACACGCCCAAAATAGCTACAGTTCATGTGACCAGGAAGAGAGTCACATCAAGGACTCCAGAGGTGATAATGTCAGTGTCCCAGGAAAGTCTGGAAGTCACTGTCTTGAACAGGAAGACTTAAGGAAGCTGAGGGCAGTTTGTTCACTTGACCCCAGAGTTGGGTTCCACACCCGCAGCACTTACTAAGGGAGGAAGTTGGAAGAGGACCTGGGGTCAGACCGCTGCAATGGTGTGAAGTAGATGAAATTTGTCTTCACCTCCTCTTTCATTGCCCTCCTCGTCCCCCCAGCAACCCTGATCTGTCATCCTTTGTAATCACAACGGCAGAGGCCCAACGGAGTCACTCATACTATGGTATAAATAACTCATTATGATTGTATAAATTAGGCTTCCAAAGCATTTGCCTTTTTAGTTGAAGCAGTGCTGTTATTCTGTGTAATAGCAGAATTTCTACCATCAAAATAGCAAGGGACATATTTGAGGGATGATGGTCAGTGCCAGCTTGAAGTTGAGTAGGCAGCTTGAAGTTGAGTAGGCAGCTATATACATTTTTTAATTTTTAGAAATTTAAGTCTCAGGCCTTGGATCTCTTGTGACTATGTGACTATTCATGTTGGAAAAATAAACATTTCCACCTCCTAGAGTGGTTGATAGCAAGAGGGTATCAGGCTTCAAACGTTGATCCGTGATTCTCTAGAGACCTCTAGTGGTCATAAGAGGAACTCACTTTTGTTATGAACAGAAAGAAGATGAGGGAATGCTGACCAGTGAAAAATGAAGGCCTACAATCTGTTGATAGCCATTAAAGAAATATTTGGAACTTTCAGTAATGGAAGGTTTGAGTCATTTACTTTTCCATCTACTTTTTCTCTCTCTCCTTTCTCTTCTGTATCCATGCTACAATCTCATTTGCCTTAATGCCTTGGAAGGCTCTTGTCCTTAGTGTCCTTATTATCCATTTTCATTGCTTTATCTGGGTCATCCACACAAAGAAAACAGCTTGTCCTTCACAGGATCCATATTTCCCTCACGCAATCCATGGGCTCCTACATCTCCCTTCGCCCTTGGCATCTCTTGATCTTGTTACTCATACCTACATGTGCTCCCAGATAAGCACAGGAATAGGTCATCGCTCTCCTTATCTTTACCCTTACTCTGCCAGGACAGTGTTTCTTTTTCTGCCATCGAGAAGAACTGTCCCAAGGGATTACATTTTAAGAGGTGGATTACAGTTACTGCTGGTTTTGTGGTTCACTGTGAAGCTCAGGAAACAGAAACAGCCAAGTTTCCAAGATATATATTTCACAGGAGAAGAGTAAAAAAAAAAAGATTTAAAATGCCAAACTTTACAGGAAATTCAAAGACAACCCTTCCCAACAAATAAAAGTCATCCCCACAGATTTGTGGTAGAGGCAATATAACTGACTATGTTAACCTGAAGCCTTTATAGGTAGACTTTTCAGCTGCTCTCTTTTGTTTACCTATCCCAATTTTTCTTATACAACTACTAAAATTATAAGATAAATAAATAAAATTAAGATATATACTCACCAATGTGTACAAGAAGGGCATTCCTCTAAAATTAGATTGCAGCTCTTCCTGGCTTTGAAGTAATCACACCCCAGCAATAGAAAGAGGTGGAACATATCAACAGGAATGGGGTGTGGGCTGCAAGTTCACCATCTATCAATCTTACCTGAGATCCGGCTTTGCCTTAAGGTTCAATTCCAAGACCATGAATAGATGTTTCTGGTTTTTTTTTTTAATCCCCACTGTGGATGAAGCCTTTCTTCCTTTTTCTGAGAGGTCTGAATTTGAGACTCCATGTGGGTCAGGTCAGTGATAGAAGCAACAGACCCCAAAGGACCTCCTCAATCTGGATCCACGTTTAGACAGTATCTTCTCAGTTACAGGAGCATAGGATTTCCTATAACCCTATCAAATTAATTATTGGTCCAAAAAATAAACAGAAACTTAGTTATAAATGGTTAATTAATAGGCAGTTGTGTCCTAGTAGTTTATGGCCTCAGAGAGTTTTTTAAGCAAAGAGTTAAGGGGAGGAGAAAAAAGGAGCAGAAAACCAACCCTTCCTTTGGTTGGCTCCCTTAGCTCACCTCAACTTGGAAAGAGCAGAGCCGACTGAACAACGCTTGACAATATTTCTGTGGCATTATCAAAATCCAGTGCCATGATCTTGATATAAAAGCCAGCTAGTTTCTCTGACACAAGTATTTGGTTATAACAGCGTGAGGCTCATTATAAAACCACTCATTTGTTAATCACTAAAATATTGATTGAATGTCTAATATATGAAGGCTATCACAGTGAGTTTGCAAAAATTTTGGTTTTATACATTTTCCAAAACCACAAGAATGTGTTTACGTGTAGAAAATAAAAATTTAATGGTATTTGAATAGCTCATACCATAATCTCTCTTAGGAAAGAAATCTTTCTTTTGGCTACAGTGCTGTGGGAGAAAGTGAGTCCCTGAAGGTCTGAGGATGATAAGAACAAAATAGTAAGGAGAGGGCTGTGCTGTTCTGCCAGTGCTCCACAGGAAGACACGAGAGGGCTTTGGTGTTGCTCCAGGGTGAAGGAGGAGAAGGAGAGAGAGAAGAGCCAAACAAGTCAGGCGGTGTGAGGATGGGAAGTGTGTACGGCCAGGAAGTCAGGGAAGAATCCATGGTGGTGAGCTGACTGACTTTTGAGAAACAAAGATGATAAAAAATAAGGATTGCTTTAAAAACAGGAACCGTAGAGTCAGCAAGGCTCAGATCTCTGCAGCGAAGCCTCCCCTAACCCTCCACCATCCACCCAGTGCCCCCTCAGTCTGGAGGGTGGCGCCGCCTACAGGGTTGTTCCCAGAGACCATTGCTTCTGACTCATTGCTCCAAACTCTTTCAGGCCCTGCCAACCCAGCCCATGCCAATTGCTCAAGTCTTTAGAAATGCATAAAAGAAATACGTAATTTGGTAAATTAGTAAATTCTTCTAATTCAGCAAATTGGTCACTCAACAATTGTCAAATTGGTTTTTGGGAAATTGGACAGCTTGTCCCAAAGCTGACAGAGTGTAATCATCTCCAGGCTCTGGCAAGTCGACCCGCCATTCCACTCAGGTCAGTGCTTTATGCTCACTCCTTCCATTCTCCTTCTTTCCCTCAGTAAATGTCAAAGCGCCTGAAATTCAAGAGCCAGCCCTCATTCTCTGACAGAGGGTCAACGGTTTAGACTCAGGCCTGGAGAGATGCTCTCTGACAGAAAGCTCATATCTACAGGTTTTCTTTAAACAAAAAGTTAAAAGAAAATGACTAACCAGGGCTACCCATAAGAAGAAGTATTCAGTAATGAGAGAGGCTACTATCAACCCAAGAAGATGATGTCAGAAGTAGGGTAGAGTCCAGTGGTTGGAATTCATAACACTTTGAGATAGAAGTGTGTCCCAGGGTACAACTGCAAAGTGGAGTACATGCGGGTCAGTGGAGGGCCTGGCCTCCAGCTCCACCTCTGGTGCTGTGTCCACCAGCTGGGGAGAGAAGAATCAAGCCCATGTACAGCTCCTTTACTCCCCTGGAATCCCCTCATTGCATCATTCAGCATTTTAGCCATAGATGCTAGGAAGGGGACAGTGCTTAGACCCTCTGCCCTTCAGAGAGACCATCTCGTACTCTGTTGCTGAATGGGAGACCACACGGCTCCTCTGGGCGACTCTTTCAGAACAGTCTGGGACTGAGCTCCAACACAGATCCTGGGTGTGGCTGGTTCACAGGCTTGTGACTTGCCCAAGCTTGGACTGCCCAGAGTAGAGCTGGCCAGAAAAAACAGGGCAGAAGGAATACTGGTGGCGGGGAGGAAGCAGAGAACAGCACCTTCTCTTCTTACCTCATTCAGGGCCCTTATGACTATCTCTCTCCTTCACCAAGAATATAGAGAAAGGTAACAGACACTGAAGAGAGGTTTTACTGCAACAAACAGGAGAACTTCAGCTGGGACCATTACAATCACACAAAAATCCACAGAGCACATGACACCCCCTTTGGCAGCCCCCACACTGGACCCACCAACATTCTGCATCCTGAGAGCCAGAGACACGTCTGCAGAAATGTGCACCAATAGCAGCATTCAAGTCCCATGCTGGGAAAGAAGACGTAGGTAAGTGTGTATCTCAGACTGTTTCCATCCAGGTGGGAGGCAGACGGATGACCAATGTACCCAATACCATACCTAGGATCCCCCTGCTTGGGGCCATCTGAGCAGTGGAAACAGTTACCTTAAGGCTGGCCTCTGCAGATAGACTGAGAGCTTACAGAAGGAGGGCCAGCAACTCTATTCTCAAGCTCAACAAGCAGCTGGGTGCGGTGGCTCATGCCTGTAATCCCAGCACTTTGGGAGGCCAAGTCAGAGGAATCACTAGAGCCCAGGAATTCAAGACCAGCCTGGGAAACATGGTAAAACCCAGTCTCTATAAAAATTTTAAAAATTACCCAGGGCTTGGTGGTGTGCCCCTGTAGTCCCAGCTACTGGGGAGGCTGAGGTGGGAGGATCACCTGAGCCTGGGGGTTTGAGGCTGTGGTGAGCCATGATTGCACAACTGCACTCCAGCCTGGGTGACAGAATGAAACCATGTCTCAAAAAAAAAAAAAGGCAATGTTATCATGAAGAAACAAAGGCCATCTTTGACCCTCTAAGGACATTTGGTGGGGAGGTAGATTTGTACAACTCAACATATATGAAACTTAAAGCAAAGGCCAAAAGACTAGTGCATGGCTAGTTCTCTCCAGCAACTCTTGGAGAGAGACAGCCTATTATTAACAATTCTCCTTCTCGGCTCGGGAGCGGGCCACAGCACACAGGCAGCAGGACTGGATGCTCAGCATGGAGCTGCCATAGACCCACCGCCTCCTCTGCAGCTTCATGTGTGCTTTTCAGAAACCACCAAATTCAAAACCCCAGACTGCCAAGGTCAAATCTTCCGGGAAAGGCCTATTCAGCCTGCGGTTATTCATGTTTGAGGAGTTGTTCTGATTTTGAGAGGAGGTCTGACATTCCTGACACTGGGCGGGTTGGGGTCAGCCTGACAGGGACAGCAGAAAGAGACCCATGGTCCTGTGGGAAGCTAGCACGAGCCTGCCAGAAACAGCCTGCTCGACTGTTTCCCAGACCTCAGCTCCTTCCACTGCCTGGGCTCAGATGAGAACAAGACAAGGGAACAGAAATAGTTCAGATTTCATCCTCCAGCCCCTGAGCTACAAAAGCTCTCAGTCACGCAGCTTCCTCCTGGAGTTCACAGCATGGCAGGCCCCAGATGGCATGAATCAGCACTCTGTCGCCCTGGCTAGGCCCTGGTCTGGAGCGCCGTGAGAGTTCACACTGTCACCCTTGTTGTGAAGACAGCCCAGCACAGAGTGCTTCTGTCCCAATGGCACATTTAATTTCAAATTAAAGTTATAAAAGCTGAAAGTGACCTCTTCTCCTGGAAACAAAACTGTGAGTTTGAGAGGGAATTTGGCTCCCACAGCGGCCTTGTCTCTCCGCACTGGAAGAAACTTTTAAATGTCTTCCAACAAAAATCAGGACTCGTCTAGAGGGTTCCCTCTGTCACCATGCCAGCCCTCAACGTCTTCCTGTTCATCAGCGGGTCCCCTGAGGCTCGTTCCACAACCACTCTTGGGAGTCACACTCTAAAGTGTGTCACACTGAGTTCCAGGACCCGGTCACTCCTCACAGAGCCTGAAAGGCCAAAACCATAGGAGGACACACAGACAGCTTGAAGGTGACCAGCTGTTCCTCCCAGGGCTGGGCGGGCAGCAGAAAGCGTGCAGGAGAAGGAGCATAGCACCGAAGAGAGTTCAGCTCTAACTACCCTCTCCTCTCGGCCAGACAGGGACCAGCAGATCCAGGGTGGAGGGGCCAGGCTCCTTCCACAGGAAAGTAAATTCCTATGAAGTCAACAACCAGAGAATCAACCCATGTTTGCTGATCAGCTCTGATGCCCTTCACTGACTTAAGCCCCGTGAAGAAAATGGAGGCACATGGCATGGTCTTCAAAGAAGCAGCATCCACCAGCAACACAGCACAGGGAGGCGGGAGGAGGGAGTGGGGAGGAATTGGACTCCACATCCAGTTGGCCTGGGTTTAAATCCGATTCCACCACCGATTAGCTGGAAATTAGGACAGACTGTTTCTATCATTATTCTCTCATTTGCAAAATAAAGATCACAATAGGGCCAACCTTGTAAGAATTGTGGGAATTAAATGAGTCTATGCACATAAGGTGCTAATGTATATAAATGTCAGCTATCCATTCAAAAACAACAACAAAATATTCAATATAAAGCCAAAATCAGTAATATCACAGATGTGAATCTTAGCCCACATTAGCTCACAAGGCTAGGTAGGTACGCTTTTTCTTTTTCTTTTTTTTTTTTTTTTTGGAGACAAAATTTCACTCTTTCACCCAGGCTGGAGTGCAGTGGCATGATCTCGGCTCACTGCAACCTCTGGACCCCAGGGTTCAAGCAATTCTCCTGCCTCAGCCTCTCGAGGAGCTGGAACTACAGGCACCCCACACCACACCCAGCTGATTTTTGTACTTTTAGTAGCGATGGGGTTTCGCATGTTGGTCAGGCTGTTCTCAAACCCCTGACCTCAGGTGATCCACCCGCCTCGGCCTCCCAAAGTGCTGGGATTACAGGCATGAGCCACGGCACCCAGCCTTTCTATTCTCTTTAAATCAGTTTGAGTCCAATTCCAGCACACAGAAAATGCTACCACAGTCCTGCTGGGGTTCCCTGTCTCCCAGGGCTGAGCCATACACGGCGCTGGGACATCAGGAAGGCATTCTTCATCCATCTGATTTCTGCTGCTGTACCTAATGTCCCGGCCCACAGGATCCCGTCACGGCCAGCAGCTCTGCCATCTCCTGGCCTCTCTTGGGGATCAGCAGCCTCTGGCCAGGCTGGAGACCTTGTGAAAGGGTCCAGCCCCCACAACACTCCCTGTCCCATATCTGAGGTCTTTCTGCTGGCCCAGGGCCCTGCCCAGATTTACCAAGCTTTATTACCCTTGTCCCCTTTGAGGAGTCTCTCTTTTCTCTTCTTGCTTGTCCACAAAGGTACCATCCCCAGCCCCACCCCTTCCTCTCCATCCCATTCGGGACAATTGTCACAGTCACTGGACAAAAGGCAGGAAGATTCCACTTAAGCAGTTTCTGTTATCATCCCCGAGGTACAGATTCCAAAGTCTTGCCAGCCACCTGCTTAAATGGGGAAATGGAACATGCAACAAGCACAACACAAATCAATATCCCAAGATAACATTCCGCTGCCGTAGCATGCCAGGAAATAAATGTCAAATTGTGCCTGACTGAGGCCAGGTCACCAGCAACCAGAACTTTTAAAACATAATTGTGTTCCTTATCATCTTGCCTATGCAAGCTTGGGGCAGGGTGGTGCAAATATATGGTCCCCTCAGCAGTGTGGAGGGTTGTAAGGTTTCCTGGAGGGAATCTGACTCCTCAGCAGGGCTCTGACACAGGAAGAAGAGTTAGCCTGGAGAAGGAAAGGAAGCCAGACATTTCATCCAGGAGCTGCAGCAAGGACAAAAGAAAGAAGGTAAGAGTCATGGAGGAATAGAAAGAGATGCAAAGAGTATTTCTGGAACCCAAAGTATCAGGTAAAGGAGTGCCCTGGTGGAGTAGCCAGGGGCAGCCACCAGAAAGCAGGGTGACCTGCGCTAAGCAGCTTGACCATTAACACTTGGGTCTGGCTTTGAGACCAGGGAATGAGGACCCCGGGTGGTGTGGCAGGAGTTTGCAAAACCTCAGAGTGAAGAAACATATTTAAAGATAAGTAATTTTTAATATTCTGTTTATAATAAGGTAAATGTAGGTTTATTAGTGAGCAAAATGTAAAATTTTAGTAAACTGTAAATATAAAAGAGGAAAATGTTTTCACTTATGAACAAGATGCCCCATGTTCCCTGGGAATTACATTTATCCTCCTCAGTCTCTAAGTGTATTTCTGTAGCAAATTTTGAGAAGCTCTTTACATCATAGCTTTTTAAAATAAAATCAGGATTCCTAGTTTAAAAAGAAAATACATTTTTCGTAGCTACCCAGTAACACACACATACCTGAAACAAAAATTTTGCAAACATTACTTACTCTCGTCTTATAAGAATCATCTGGGCTGGGCACGGTGGCTCATGCCTGTAATCCCAACCCTTTGGGAGGCTGACATGGGACGATCACCTGGAGCCAGGAGTTGGAGACCAGCATTGGCAACTTTGGAGACCCCAACTCTACAAAAAAATTAAAAAGTAAAAGAATTACCTGTTTTTTAGCCTATTCAATCCTAAATTATCCCACTTGATTTTTTTCTTTAAAACTCTGGTCACAGAGGACTAGCCTGACTTCATAACCCAGTGATGGGCCACTACCAACAGGAGAAAAAGTGATGCCATCGTGGATTTGAAGCCATTGAAGGAATATCAACAAGGAAGGGCCTGGTTGGATTGTTACTTTAGTAAGTTATTCTCTGGGTTGTGTGGAGTTTGACTTTGAGGCAGATAAATGGAAGGGAACTGATCATGCAAGGAGTTCTTTTGATTCTCAGGGTGATCTGCAACGAGGGCTCACACGACAGCAGAAATAACAGACAAAGAGAAGGCGATGGCCACAAGGATCGAGGAGCTAGAATCAGGAGGACTTGATACTGGATTGGCTGTGGATCTGAAAGAGCGGGAAAAGTCCAGAATGGCTCCCATTTCTGCCTCAGCACTGATGCACCATCAACTGAAGAGAATGAGGCGCACAGGTCTAAATGGGCCAGATGGGACTCCCTGGGTCACTGTGCATTTGAGGTGCCTAAGGGATGGCCATGTGGAGACAGCTGCCATTTGTATATGCAAGTCCGAATCTCTAGGGGAAAATCAGAACCATATTAATACTTTGGAACCATCAGTATTTGAGTAGCAATTAAAATTTAGAAAGTGAGTGTGATTCGCCACGGAGACTTCCATAGTGCCCAGCACATAGAAGATTGTTTCACCTATCTTTGTGTATGTTATCATATGTATATACTATTTTACATACAGAATTAATTGATTAATGTAATATTTTACCCATCCCCCCACCACCCTGCACCACACACACACATGCACACACACATACCCTGGAAACAAAGTTCACAAGATAACCCCAAACCTTACAGTGGAACTCAGTGGGAAGACACAAGATTGTCATCTGGTCCATTACACCAATGTGTGCCTCCTCTTTGGTATGTTTGTAGCTCCACGAGGCTGGCTGGAGACACACCTGCCAGTTTATTGCTGTGCCCACACGTTCAATTCTGTGCTCAGCATAGTGCCTGGAACATAGTAGACACTTAGGAAGAATTACAGAATGAATGAAGCAGTAGTCCTGCCTCCACATTTAACTATCACATCCATACATCAGTGTACTTTGGGGTCAGAATTTATGTGTGGCTGATAAAAGGGAGACCCTTTTATATTAGAAAAAATGCTCAAATTATGAATAAATAACGGAGATTGCTTGGAAATGTGTCTAATTTTTGGCAAGATATGACAGTAATTAGTTCTGTATCTAAAATCTCAATATGAAATGACAATAAAACAATCTTCCAAGTGAGAATAAGATTACTATATTGCTAACAAATGTAAGCGTCATGCTTGACTGAGTTAGATGAATAATTCCCCTGTTATGACTAAAATGAATTTTCTTATACAAACACATTACTTCACAAAGGTGTCATGTTACATAATTTTTAAAACTATCAAAATAACTGATTCAAAAATATTTTAAGACTCTTAAAAATACCTATGTTAACTATGTAGTAAATAATACATTGATTACATCAATAAATCATTTTATTTTAAAAAATATTATTTCAATTTTTTATTTTAAATAAATATAAACAGCAGATGCTTGAGATAATTTTGTGTATTACTTGTTGCTAAGATAAAAAACCATGCAAAACCATCTTTCAAATTTCTTACAAATGGTTTTTAGTTTGATATTTCAGTCCTTCATGTACATACAGAAGGACCCTAATCATATCTTTATTGATAGAAACATAGAGACTATCAGCTCTTAATACTGAATTATGGTATCTTTAAGAATACTTTTGTGTGGGCCGGGCATGGTGGCTCACACCTGTAATCCCAGCACTTTCGGAGGCCCAGGTGGGTGGATCATGAGGTCAGGAGATTGAGACCATTCTGGCTAACACAGTGAAACTCTGTCTCTACTAAAAATACAAAAAAAAAAAATTAGTCAGGCGTGGTGGCGGGCGCCTGTAGTCCCAGCTACTCAGGAGGCTGAGGCAGGAGAATAGCGTGAACCCAGGAGGTGGAGCTTGCAGTGAGCCAAGATCATGCCACTGCACTCCAGCCTGGGCAAGAGAGCAAGACTCCGTCTCAAAAAAATAAAAAAAAAGAATATTTTTGTGTAAACAGGGCCATATGTGTCTGTGTGAACCTTAACCTGAACTCCCAAAGGGCAATCAGCATTTGAAACGTCCTAACCAAGAATTATCCCAGAGAAGCCTGCTGTAAGCAGCTTTAAAGATTGCTTTCCAAATCTGCACCAGAACACTGCTTAGCATAAAGGATGTTACATAAATTTTCAATGGTAAAATAAGAAGTGCTCCAGATACGTGGTCAGATGAAAATTGTATGCAGGCACCTCAACCTTTGCACAAACAAAGTATAAAAATCTCCACCACTTTCAGCATCAGTGTGAGACCCCAGGTCTCATCTCACCTTCTACCACTTCGTGATGGACTTTGTTACCTGTTCAAACCTGAAGCTTTTCCTCTCATTCCAAAAATATTGTTCTGTTTGCCTTGAAATGAACTTTCATGCAGGGTACTAGTCCAAGTGCCTGGAAGGACAAAGACTTCATCAAGTTTACTGGAGCAGACTGCATGATTGCTTACTAATAAACATCCAATTATATACTAGAATTCTGCCTGAGACTTACCTTCACTGGTACGTAACACCTGGTGACTAAGGTGTGAAGAAAGAGAGATCCAGTTACCACTTCCTTCTAACTGTTGGAGGCTACCAGTAATTACCACATAAAACAAACCAATTTGGTTCACATGAGTTCTCAAAACTGTAGCTGAGAGACCAGCAAGGAGACCTAGAAAAAATCTGACTGTGTCCCTCTTCCAAATAACTGGAAACCCGATCCTTTCTAAAGACAGAAGAACCTCAGAAAAAGTATATATAAGATGAAACGCAGAGAACAACTGAACTAGTCTAGCCTTCACATTACAGAGGAAAGAACTTCAACAGAAAGAAGAAACTAGAATCTTGCAGGAAGCAAGTGATGGCGCCATGCACTGTCTCGACACAAGCCCAAGCCAAACAGCAGAGAAGGGTCAGCCCCCTTCTGTCTTGAGTGGTGGATCACCTTTGACTTCTCTATGGTGATTGGAGAGTAGTAGAAAAACATCCACTCAAAAGCATTGTCCCGTGGGCTGCCATTTAGTTGTGTATGTTCTGATGTGCATTCTGGGTTTGAATGGATGAAACCGCTAGAAGAAATACAGAAAGACCAGGATGTTTGTTGAGAGTAGGTCTGCAGCTGAAATTTCACCATCAAGGGCTCAGCCTTTTGGAGTTAGCATGACTCTCTTGTGTACAAAGGTACCACATTTATTCAGCAAACATTACTTGAGCACCAACTGTAGGCCAGGCACTATAGCAGAAATGACATAGAAATGAAAAAGACATAATCCAGTGGTCACCAGTCTTGGAGAAGCAGCATGCTCTCAGGAACGACTTCACAGGATTTCATTTATCTCCTGTTTTCCTCAGTGACAGGAAGGACCTGGGACAGTTTCTGAGAACAGATTACTAAGGGTAGGAGTACAAAAAATGTGCCAAAAAATAAGAAGAAGAAGGGGAGATACTGAAAGAGGTTCCCTCCAGAGGCAGCCTTCACTGCCTCACCACAGTGCCCTAGGACCATCCCCAACCCTAATCGAGGCAACTGCAGTTATTAGTGAGGTAAGGGATGAAAGGCTGTTGGTAAGATGCAGCTCCAATAGGGAAAGAGTAGCTCTTGTCTTGGGAAGAAGAGAAATGCCATACTTCTTCTCTGAGCATTGATGCTCTTTACCATTTTGTCCTAAGTCCTTTCAGGGAAAAGAGGCTTCTTCCATTCCATATCCATAGACCACATGAGCTCAGAAACGCCTGGTGTTCATGCCCCACAACGTCTCCAGTGAAACAGAGGTAGATGAAAGTCAAATGCATCCTGTCTCTCCTGCCAAGTTCGAAAACAGACCCAGATCGGGGCCAGATGTGTAAATCAGGCCGTATCGTATTCTCCCCCTCCAGAGCTCTGCTCCTCTGAGTCACTCAGAAATGGGGGCAGGTAAATGTTGAATGGCTGAGGAACTTTTCCCGGAGATAGAGGAAAGGGTTTTCAACTCAAGGAGAAAGCCTGAATTTTCTGGTGCTCAGGATTAGGCTTGCCCTTGGCAAAGGACTTAGAACTGCTTGGAAAAAGCCAAAAGACTTGTTAGACATCAAAAAACTCGGAACAATGCTTTAATGATTTAAGTGTAAGTGAATCTTTGACACATATGGATTAAATTTCCCTTACTGGGCACATGCTACAACACTGAAGAAAAATATTCCTGACAAGTCACATGCTCAGTGCACCAAATGAGTGCAAACAATGCAACAGATCACCCATGAGGTCCAATTGTATGCCGTCTCCCAGGCCCTTGTCGAGGCTCCTTTGTAAGGGGACCTCAGAGTGGGCAGGAGGAACACAAAAGCACTGACCCCTCAGACTCCTTCCCCTGATCCTCTCCGTCCTACCTCCTCCCAGGACGGGGATCTAAGCCTCTGGCTGCAATACCAAATGCATTCGACTGAATAAACTGAGACCTCAAAATATATCAAATTTGAGATCTAAAATGGCTCAAGCAAATATAATAAACAACCAGATCACCTTTAAGTACTCCGAGTCTAGAAGCAACTCACAGGTGTACTTTCATTTGAAAGACTAAGTTCTTGGTTTATACACCTTTCTCTTTTTAAAAATTTTGTTTTCATTTTTTAGAAATGGAGTCTTGCTTTGTCACCCAGGCTGGAGTGCAGTGGCATGATTGTAGCTCACTGCAGCCTAGAATTCCTGGGCTCAAGGAATCCTCCCACCTCAGCCTTCTGAGTAGCAGGGACTATAGACGCACCACCGCACCTGGCTAATTTTTAAATATTTATAAGCCATTCTAAACATGTTGATGGTCAGTGAAGATAAGAAGTAGTCAAAACTGGCCTCTGCGTGTTTCCTTCATGACAGATACTGCTTGTTGTGACTGGCATAACTGCTCCACTCCCCAGAGCACACAAGTAGCAGTGGTGACCCCAGACAGTCAGGCATGCCACAGGAAGCTGGACAGATTTCCCTGGAAAAACAACTGTGCCTTGTCTTTGCCACAGTTGGATTTGCTGCTACTCAAGAAAGCTCCGATGACAACACCTTGGAAATCTGCAGGACACCACCCAGCTCTGCATCTGCTGGGAAATGTTTGGCAACATAATCTCCTAACCTGGAATTATCTTCAAGGATTTCACATCCAGAGGGTTCAAAACTTTCCCCAGCCCCTGGGGAAGTACCGAGAACAGCAAAGGAAGGAATGGAGCCTGCAAGGTCATATCGAGGCATGTGAACCAGACAGGCTTGCAAGGCTTGGCTCTACAAAGGTTTGCCTGGGCTTATAAGAAACCATGTGGCAGACACAGACATATACAGATTTTCTTGGAGATAGAAAGACTCACAGAAATCATCTTTTTCCTGACACAATCAAGAATGGGAAAAGCTCATAAGAATTGAGCAAACTTGCAGAATATACATGAGGATTTTTTTTTTTTTCCAGATGGGGTCTCACTCTGTCACTCAGGCTAGAATGCAGTGGCACGATCATGGCTTACTGCAGCCTCAACCTCCCAGGCTCAAGCATCCTCTCACCTCAGCCTCCCAAGTAGCTGGAACTCCAGGCATGCACCACCAGATCTGACTAATTTTTTAAAAAAATTTTTTGTAGAAATGGGGTCTCACTATGATGCCCAGGCTGGTCTCAAAGTCCCATGCTCAAGGAATCCTCCCACCTCAACCTCCCAAAGTGCTGGCATTATAGGCATAAGGCACCATACCTGGCTGATTATCTTAAAGACAATTATTTTTAGCATATTGGCATGATTATATAAGCCTTTGTCCATTTTGAAAAATGAAATAATAAGCATCTAATAGGGTAAAAAATATTTTAAAAATAAAATAGGAGGCTATGAACCATATAGACTTGTTAATCCTCCTTTTGATCCACTGGGTCCTAGCATGATCTCATTGGTGAGAGAAACTCAACATTTTGAAAACTGATTTGTCTCATCCCTGCCTAGGACAGAAGCCAAGACTGTCTTATTGAAAAAAGCCAGGCACGGTGGCTCACGCCCGTAATCCCAGCACTTTGGGAAGCCGACGTGGGTGGATCATTTAAGCCTAGGAGTTCAAGACCAGCCTAGCCAACATGGCGAAACCCTGTCTCTACTAAAAATACAAAAATTAGCCAGGTGTGGTGACGCATGCCTGTAGTCCCAGTTACTCAGGAGGTTGAGGTGGGAGGATAGTTTGAGCCCAGGAGGTGGAAGTTGCAGTGAGCCAAGATCACATCACTGCACTCCAGCCTGAGTGAGAGAGTGAGACTCTGTCTCAAAAAAAGAAAAAGAAAAAAGAAAAGAAAAGAAAAGAAAAAGAAAGAAAGAAAGAAAGAAAGAAAGAAAGAAAGAAAGAAAGAAAGAAAACCAAT
>NC_045437.1:78897651-79040251 GCF_002776525.5 Piliocolobus tephrosceles | reverse complement strand
CAATATATCCTAAGAGCTACCATCAACATTTAAAAACCATAACTTTGTGACATCATAATTTGTGCACACAAGAGAAGGTCTACCAAAAACACGAGTCCAAAAGACTCACAGTAAAATTATTCTGTAGAAAAATAAGTTTTATGTTTGCATAAATCAACAGCAATCCACAGTAGACAACACAGTCATGACATTAGAAAGTAAAGAAACTAAATTTCCTTTTAGTAAGTATCAATAAGGCTGACACATTCTAGACCCTGAGGAGTGACTGAATCCATTAATCTAAATGTAAATCTGGGCTAGGGTGTGAAATTCAGTGCCATGAGGTTTATAGACTATTGGGGAGAAAAAACAGCTTTGAAATTGTCCGATTATTCTCTGGACTTACTGTCCATGACACTTCTCCAACCACACAAAAAGCTTTGAAAATACAGTAAGAAAGAAAAGTCAGCCATTATTACAAATTAAATGGGTTTATTGTCTCATCTTTGAGTCTAGACTGATTTTTATTTTTACGTCTTCTAGAAAAAGTCATTGTAATTATTACTAATTCCTAGCAGCCTGCCCTATGAATTTCTTATAGTTTGTGTGCACAAAGGAAAGGGAAAAGGAAAGGAGGCAAGGGAGGGAAAGAGGAAGAAATAAAGGAATGGCAGCGCATGATGCATTTCACGAGTTGTAAGTGGCTGGACTGCATATAGTGCTTTACCACTGGACTGTGTGTTGGAAAATCAGAAGTAAGATGAAAAATATAGGGGAAAGCTGAGTGAAGACTTATAAAAGACAAATAAGAATGATTTGTTTCAGGGTATAATTATTCTCATGAAATGAACTGAAATGGAATTTTAGATGGAAGGAGTAGGTAGATCCCAGATAGTCAACATTAATTTTTTTTTTTTTTTTTTAGTTTCCACACTGTATTTCAAACCAGTTTTAAACTGCCCACACTATTCCCAAACTATCTGATTTCATGTTTCATCATTTGCTGAGTTTAATCATTTCCATAAAGGAAGCAACAAATGATGGCCAAATGAAAACAGAAACTTCAAGAGCTGGGGCATCGTTAGTGAGGAGCCCAGCTTCTTCCCAGGAAACCTGCTAGGCTATGGGTTCCAGACAGAATAAGAATCTCTCCTGAACTTACACAACCTTAAGTCAAGAATGAAAAGTGGCTAATAGGAGAGAGACAGATGAAAAAGGATGAGTTCTCACTCACTACTCAGCCAAGCTTTTTACAGGAAGCAGCATGTATTTCACACTTTTCTGTAGCGTGGATTTTACCAAATTTCAGTAAAGACACATGGCAATATTTCTTTCTGGGCATTAACTTAAATCTATTTTTCAATTCTTATTTTTAGACATCAAGTCCTGTGGTTGGCATTGCAGAAGTGTTTCTGGAACGTGGCCATGTTGCCAGTGATTTTTAATGGATGCCAAAGAAGAAAAAGCATTCTAACTTGGAAGAAATACTTTAGGCCAGAGAAGAAAGCGCAAGGCAGTCTAAATGTAAACCATTTATGTTAAACAAATGCAGTCATGCTGAAACAATAGAGTTAGTGCCTTAGTCAAAGAATCTTGTGACATGTTTATGGTTATGGAGACTTGTATAAGAAATATAAAAATGATCTTTTTTGGTACTGGGGAAAATTAGGATATTTGCCTCAAATATTATGCTGTGGGTTGCGACCCATTCCTAAAAATGTTAGAAAGCTTTTTTTCCTTGCCAATCTAAAACAGATACATGAACAAGAATAGTTAGGGTGAGTAGGCCTTGGACATTTAGGCATGTGGGCATGGTATGAGTCATGGGAACATGACAAAAGGAAGTCCAAAGACCTGGGGTCTTGTCCCAGATCTGTCATTTGCTAAATATGAACCATGAATCGGTACTCATCTAAGCTTCTATTTCTCATTAATAAGAATAGGATGATTTTTATGCATGCCCTCTCAGGGTCCTTAAGAAAGGGGTTCAGGGCTGGGCGCGGGCTCACGCCTATAATCCCAGCATTTTGGAGGGCCCAGACGGAAGGATCACCAGAGGTCAGGAGTTTAAGACAAGCCTGCCCAACATAGGGAAACCTCATCTCTACTAAAAATATAAAAATTAGCTGGGCAGGGTGGCTCATGCCTGTAATCCCAGCTACTCGAGAGGCTGAGGCAGGAGAATCACTTGAATGCGGGAGATGGAGGTTCCAGTGAGTCAAGATCCTACCACTGCACTCCAGCCTGGGCGACAGAGCAAGACACTGTCTCAAAAAAAGAAAAAATAAAGAAAAGGAGATCCAGTACCACATCAACGGCAAACCGGTAGTATATTTTGGGACTAATAATAAGCCCTCATAAATTGAACCTCTTAAGAAGTAAACATGTCTTTCTGGCTTAAAGAAGCAAAACAGAGCTTTGGCTTTCCAGAAATTTTCAGTAGAACAACTAGGAGAGAGGTCAGAGAGTACTAACATTTAAGAACTGCAAAATATTAAGAATGCATGTTTAATTTGAGTGTTGGTCAGAGTTAATGTCAATGTTTTTGGTGCCCAAGGCACTGACGGTCAGCTCAGCGTCTAGTCAGCCCAGAGGCACTTTGAGTCTAATGCAGCCTCACTCGATACCACCTTATAGGTGATGTGGAGAGTCTAACAACGCTCAGTCTGGATTTTTCTCAGGCTCCATCCTCCTCAGTCTCACTTTGACAAAGCTCTTGAAAAAAGTTCAGCTTATCTGACTCCAACAGGGTGTTGAGTTTCTTGTGTCAGAGCTCTAGAAATAAGGAACTATTCTTAGCTGGGTTTACTTGGGAAATATTTCACTGTGGTTGTTAGCTATTCTAGGAACGAGACTGGCTTTGGATGGAATCAGGTTGGCGCCTCCGCTAGAAGAATGTCTGTTTGTTGAGGAAGAGAGCATGGGGATTGTAACTTCAGTTTGAATGTTTTAAACTATGTTGTGGGTAAATAGAAGTTCCTGCAACCCAGCTCCTCAGCATAATTCATCCATGGCTCTGTGCTTACTTACAAAAGGTGAGGCAAACTTGTAGTCAGCATGACCCCTAACTTCCATGTCGGTTGGTTACATTTACTGTCTTATCTACTAATGAAGGACAAGATTCTTAGGTGCAACAAAAGTCACTGAACTCTTGAAACATACCCTAAACACCTCTAGAAGCAGTTTACCATAATTCCTGGCACTCAATATTGGCATCAGTGCATGGCCTACTCCAGTGTCTTAGAAGTCACAGATAAATAAATCCAATCAGAAAACCAGAGGGAGAGACTTTAAGAAGCAGGAGACAACCTTAGAGCTCAGTTGGCATCTGAAGGCAGGAAAATATGTAGGCAAACTGCCTAATTGACAAGTTGTAAACCAGGATTACAGATGCTGTAATACAACTGAATGGCTCATAGATTCATGGAATGTCAGAACTCCAAAGGCAACTGGAGATGTGATGTTCAATAAGAGTCAGTGATTATCCCACCAGACCCTGAGCAAGACCTGCATGAGAATTTCCCCACCAATGTGTCTCAGCACCTACCAGAGTATCTGGCACATAGTAGGTGCTCAATGTGTATTTGTTAAATACATGACAAACAAATGAGTAAATAAATTAATTAATTCAACAGCACTTGTTCCAGATGTCTGCTTTAAGGATGACAAACGCTCTATAGCATTAATAACAGACACTGCATGCTTGCTTTATCTCACAGCATTTGAAGTCTTAGATAACATAAAATTAATTTAAATGGTTTGCCTATTTTCTCACACTTCTAAAATCAAATTTTTAGTGTTCCTAAGCCCCGCAAAATGCTGAGATTGTGAAATCAGCTCCAGCAAGAAGTTATTAAAAAATAATATAATAACAGAGCCATAGGAATCTGTATGAATTTATAGGCACAAAGCCTGAAGTCAAGAGTATGCGTGATATGTTAACCAAATGTATGAATATGTAATACAATACATATTATAATTAATTTAATATGTGCACTAATATTTAGATGCTATTACGCTACACAAGCATTTGATAATTCCTGACAACATAAGTGACACCACCTTGACATTCATAAGAGAATGTTAAGCTTATAAAAAATTGTTAGTTGGTCAATGTTTATGTACTGTTCATTTCTTTAAATCTGTCATAAAAGCAAGATGTCCTATAGGAAAAATAAGAATTATGAGGTGATTGAAAACAGAAATTGGGCGTTTTTAAATCTGCAAGTGAAATATGTATCTCTATTTCAAAATCCAGGTTTTGACTTCATGCTCACTAAAGAAAAAAGAGAGAAATTTTAGCAATTATCCAGATATTTCAAAAGAGGAAAGATATTTTTGCTATTCCACCAGAAATTTCATACAAAACTAAGGGCTAGCATGTTCCACATGATCTAGGCATAGCCCGTTTTCTTCTAAAAATTTTGTAGTTACATGTAATGAGTAATTTTTGTTCCATGGGAAACTTAGTTTTATCGTGATTCACTGGTTAGCTATGGGTAACATTTTATAAAATGGCTTATATTCTATTATATTAGTCATTGAAAATAAAACAATATATAAAATAAATATGTTGATCTAGAGAGACAGAAGAAAAAGCATTGTTTATTCACCAAAATATTAAATAATAAACACGTATCTTTCACTCTAAATACAAATGAATCTGACTAGATACAAAACACCTATTCTACTCATGGTAACTGTCACATGGACTTTGAGAAATTAAACATCCACATGATGGGAGATAAGGCTGGCTTCATCCTGTTCTAAATCAAGTACCAACTCATGGAAAAGCAATGAATCACTAGTTTTCTTTGAGTGAGGAAGAAACAGATTGTGTGTGTTAATTCATCTACTTAAAATGGAAATATTTTGAAGATTTTAAAAAGGAACTCTGGATTCCAACAAATAAATGCAGATTTGGGAGAGTCATTTATAAAAAAAAAAAAAAAAAATGGGTGTGTCTGCATTTTCCCTCCTGATGACTGCAATCAATTAGGTAACATAATGGGCAAAACTTGTTAGTAGGATAGAACTGGAAACAAATTATTTTTTCTGACAAGTTTTCTATTGGAGATATTAAGGAACAACTGATGTCTCTTGGAAAAAACTGAAGACAACACCCTCTTTGGCAATCAGCTGTGGGTTTTCTTTGGTCTGATTTTCCCTGTTTTCCATGGCAAACAGGATTTACTTGAGGATGCCTGTCTCTGGTCTGCCTGGCTGTTTTCCATGGGAGTCAGAGCTCCCTGTCTGGTGATGAGTTTGCTTTCTCACAAGTGGGGATGATACCCTGAGACCTAGGAGACCCGCTGCCCAAGGGCAGTGAGCATCCTAAACAGATGAACCAGAGAAAGAGAAAATGTTCTCCATAACCAAAAGCAAATGCAGAAAGCCAGGAGGAAAGAGAAACTCTTGGTTCCAAGGACATAGACATTGGTTCTGAGAACATCTCCTGCCTTGTAAAGAGTACATCACGGAGAACACAATCTTTTTGTCTCAATGGGCATCTCACAAGGCCTACAAAGCAAGGCCCCAGAAAAACTGTATTAAGATCTTCGTTTTCTATTTCGACATTCAAAAAAAAAAAAAAAAATGTGGCTGTTTGGTAAAACTCTCCTGACTACAAAGGAACCATCTGGGACTAATTATGCTATCTAGCCTTATTTAAAACCGTCATTTCATTCTGTATTTTGAGTTCCTCTAATGTAGCTAATTAGGGTTTCTCCCAACCCTACTATAATCCCATATATATTACTATATTATGGGAGATATATATATATATATATCTATATTTGGAGGCATACGTTGGAGGAATATGTATATGTGTGTGTGTGTATATATATATATATATTCCAAAGCTTTTGAAGAATTGTGCCAGGATTACTACTATTAGTAGCAAAGAGTTAGAAAGTTTTCCAAGCATTTTTTTTTAACTGAAAGTCATTTTCTAAGTTTTCTTCAACCGATAACAGTAATAGCTCCAGGACAAATTAATGGCTTACATCATTGGAGCATCACATCTGGAGACCATGACTGCAGTGCACTCGTGTCTCTGTCAGCATGTGAGTTGCTTGCAATAGGACACGTTACTGATCCAGAATAAGAGGGGCCCCGCCCCTTCGGGTCTATAGAAAACCCCCAAGGGAGCGGTGAGACCATAAAGAGCTTACCTCCCCCCAAAAAGGTTAGAGACTAAATTACATTGAATAAGCCCTTTCTCTTACAGGCTACTGGCTAGAAGTAGATGGCTCTGTGGTAGCATCTTTCCCACTCAGCTATACTTCAAATCAGTTTTTGAAAGAATATCTTTAAAGAGGCCTCAGAGTTTTCTGAAGTGCTTCTACTGCTTTCTTTCAATTGCTAACTAGAAACTGAATTTAGAAAGGAGATAACAGAAGTTTGGGGGGATCTCTCTTAAACCACAAGGAAAGGCAAGACACCTACTGAAAGAGTAGGGAAATTTTATCCTGGTTTATTACAGAGTGGTTTCCTTTTCCCCCAAATAACTCTAGTCAACATGCTGAGAACCACCTCAGGACCATGACATTTGGGCATAGGTCTTTTGATTCCACCCTTCTTTCCTGCTGGCCATTTCCCTACCCCAGCGTGGGGCAGAGCCAGGCAGAAGAGAAAGAAGAACAACTTGACTGCGTGTGGATTTTCTGGCAAAAGTTTAGTGAAGGACAAGGTTCAACCTAATTTCGAAAATAAATTTTTCAAGTGTTATTGGTACAAACTCAGTCTGTTCCCCATTACCACAGAGAGCAAGAATTAACTATAATTTTACTTCTATTTGATTCCCTGTAAGGACAAAACCACACTTTTAATGCCAACACATGCACAGTCTAACATTACAGTAAACGTTTTTCTGACGCATTTACAGATTGACAAAAAGAGAGAGAGAAATAAACTAAAACATTTGGCTAGGGCTTAGTTACCTCATTGAGAATCAGTAATATTTCAGAAAGTGGTACAATGTAGAAATTACTAAACCCATTCTTTAAAGACCCTCAGGTTAGAGTCTGAATTACTAGAAAAAGAAAGAAATGCAAATTGTTTATTATTTTCACATGTACAGTAAATTCAAAAAATTGTACTTCTTTCGAGAACCATATGGGACAGGCTTTCTTTTCATCAGGAGTGGTTTTGCTTGTTATGCCAAGAGCTAAAAAGATGTTTTTAATAACCAAAGCCAGTTTGTTATACAAACTGTCTGGATTTAGCTTGTAAGAAAGATGAAGATCCCTTGGGCAGAAAACAGAGGGTGACGGGGGAGTTGCCTGAGATGATAGAAAAGTAGCGCAAAATACACGAAGATGATGATAAAAGATGATTCCAAAGGTAATCAGCTTAACTTGTGGTTGGTAGAACTCCTGCATAGTTCATTGAGGAACCATAGGAGGTGACTGGGGCTCCTTTTGTCAATGTGATCATGCTCTTTATGGGGAGAGTGTAAAAATAAATTGTGTGCTGGCAAACATGTTTCTTAAATACCTACGTTTGGTGCACGTGAGGAATTCACCCAACAACAGCCTCAGAGGATCTCAGAGAACATGACTCCTCTTTAAATACAGCTTAGGACAAAGGGAAGGCCAGCACCCTGTCTCAGACTAGGAAAAAAGAGTTATGAGAAATGAGAATGATCTTGAGAGGGTCGCCCATGTGTGTTTCACTAGACCAGAATTTCAAAAAAAGATATACCAAAAACAGGTCCAATAGCAGGATGAAGTTGTCATGGTCTATGATGAAACCAGAAAATTAAGGAAAGTATAGCGCATTTTTCATAAAATTAAACAAATTTGTATTAAGAGCTAGTCTGTTACTGTAAGGTATATCCTTACTATATTTCTCAAGTTAGAATAGGCTTTATTACATTAGAGTGAATCATGGGAAATTGCCAATACTCAACTGCTTTTGACCTACAAAAGCAACAGTTTGCAAGAGTTCAACCTAACATTAAATGATGATAATTGGATATGGGAGAGTCTAATGACCTTATGTGGCAAAATATAGAGCTGGTAACCATATGTCAGTATCTAGATTGGTTTTGAAAGTTGTTTGGTCTATAAAATCCAGAAAAATAGTCATAAATATATATTGCCACTAAAGGGCATCTTAACCAGCAGACTTCTAGATTTTGATTGCAGTAAAATGAAACAACGCCCTCCCCTCTCCATGCCCCTGCCAAAAAAATAAAAGGAAGATAGACCCAGACACAAAACAGAATGTCATGGTCATTGTTGGAACCAGCTCTATAAGAAGGAGGGGGTATAATTCCCGCATCTTGGGACACCAGGAACACCAGGAAGACATGAAACAGCCCTGAGCTAGGGTCTTCCCCATCCCCTGCCCCAGCCTGGTAGCTCAAAGGAAAAGGAATTTGCTGCTCACCCACATTCATTTCCTCCAATGGAAGGCAAAGAAGCTGATCGGCCACTAGACAGCAAAGGTAAAACTCTACTGGTGACTGGGTAGAAAAGAAGGTCCAGAAACTCAATATGGAGGCTTCTGCCAACAGTAGACAGGAAGAAAAGCAATCCAGCCCTCTGGTTCTTATAAAAGAGGATGATCCAATGCCAAGATGAGGGCATTTTTATTGACCTTGCCAATCACTGCTCAGGCACACCTGACAGACCACAGTGGGCCAATGGGATTCTCTCTGAGTGGGAATTTGGATTTGTGGGAGATGAGCGGGAAGGCCCTGCAGAGACTAAGGCTGCCATTTTAGAATGAGCACAATGAGCCTATGTGCAGGCAGAGAGCTGCCAAGACCAGCTCGGTCGTGGAGTCCCTAACCCAGAGGTGCTAGAGGAATTAAAGACACACACACAGAACTATAGAGTACGGAGTGGGAATCGGGGCTGACAGCCTTCAGAGCTGAAGCTACGAACAGAGTTTTACCCTCATATTTATTGATGGCAAGTCAGTGATGAGCATTGTTTCTATAGATTATAGATTAACTAAAGCAGGAAACAAAGGAATGGGCTCTGGCTAGTTATCTGCAGCAGGAACATGTCCTTAAGGTACAGATTGAGGCTCATGCTATTGTTTATGGTTCAGGAACGCCTTAAGCAGTTTTCCGCCCTGGGTGGGCCAGGTGTTCCTTGCCCTCATTCCGGTAAACCAACAAACTTCAGCATGGGCGTCATAGCCATCATGAGCATGTCACAGTGCTGCAGAGATTTATGGCCAGATTTGGGGCCTGTTTATGGCCAGATTTGGGGGCCTGTTCCCCACAGAGAGCTGAAGAGAGGAAGCAAACATGCAAAAGCCATGAGAGATCGTATGCCAAAGAGAAATAGCTGGGAAGACAACAAGGCAGAAATAGATGGGAAGACAACAAGGCAGAGAAAGTAGCGCCCTTCATTATTCCAAATCCACGTCCAGCCACTTAAGAAGACCTAGCTGGGTCTTGGGATCCAGACCTTGAGATCCATGAGATAGCCTGAGACTAATTTTTCTTTACATAAGTGAGCTGGAAGACGTGGGGGAGGGAGTGTCTTAATTTTACAAACAAAAGATCCTTGCTAAATTATAAGTTTGTAAGTGATCTTTAATATTCAGCAGGAGAAGAAATGAGATTATAAGTAGAACTGGCCAAAAGTTATAGCAACCTGACTTCCATAACCAGGCTTCATTAATCTGAGAATTAAAGGATGGAAATAGGAGTAACCCTCTCATTAGTACCCCTGATGATTCACTAGCAAATCATCAAAAGTTTGCTTCCCATACTTGCAACTTTTGGCTTGGCTGGTTTTGATTTCTTAGTGACAAAGAAAGAGGAATGCTTCCACCAAGAGACAAAACAACAATTCCATTCAACTGGAAGTTGAGACTGCCACATAGTCACGTTTGGGTCCTTACACCTGTGAATCCACCGGCAAAGGAGTTATGCCAGTAGTTCCCAACTGGGAATGGATTTTGTCTCCCAGGGGACATTTGTCTCCCAGTGGTCATCACAACTGGAGGAGGGGATGCTCCTAGGTATTATGTATCTAGTGGTAGAGGTCAAGGATGCTGCTAAATATCCTACTATGCACAGGATGTCCTTGCCCTCCCCCACTTTACATCACCTCCCTCCCTTCCAAAAGGCCTGCCCTATAGACATCAAATTCTAGTGTAAGACATGAAGATAGGTTCACAGAGACTATTTAACCAGCTACTACAATTGTGTATAATGTTAAATCTCTATTCAAAAATGAATATGTATAGTTCAGCCATTGTGGTACGCAATTTGGAGATTTCTCAAAGAAGTAAGAGTTGAACTATCATTTGACCCAGCAAATGGGCATATACCCAACGTAAAATAAATTGTTCTACCAAAAAGACACCTGCACTTGTATATTCATCACAGCACTATCACAATAGCAAAAACATGGAATCAACCTAGGCATCTATCAATGGTGAACTGAATAAAGAAAATGTGGTACATATATGCCATGGGATACTACATAGCCATACAAAAGAATGAAGCCACTTCCTTTGCAGCAACATGGACGCAGCTGGACACCATTATCCTAAAGGAATTCATGCAGGAACCGAAAACCAAATACCACATGTTCTCACTTATAAGTGGGAGCTAAACAATGACACAAAGATGAGAACAAGAGACAGTGATGACTACTGCGGGGGAGGGGAATGAGGGTTCGAAGACTATCAGGTACTATGCATTATGCTCACTACCTGGGTGGTGGGATCATTCATACATCAAACCCCACGACACGCAATTTACCCATGTAACAAACCTGTACATGTGCTCCCTGAATCTAAGATAAAAGTTGATATAAAAATAATGCACACATACACACACACACACTTATACAGGCTCCTTCCATGGCCCTGGAAGGGTTCCTAGCATTATGGTCTCTTGATTGTATGTTTTTGGAAAAATCTTAAAAATAAGCTATTTTGAACACAGTCAGTCAAGTTTCAAAATTATTTTGAACACAGTCAACTTTCAAAATTTGTAACTAGTTGTGATTTGTTTTCCTTAACAGAGAATCACCTTCATACCTAGTTTATACTCGTAATTTCATACTCATTCTCCTAGAGAGGGCCTTCTATAGGAAGGAAAACAGTCTATGCTTCAAAATCTGGCCCTGCAGAGCTCTAACTGCACTTGAGGTCAGTTCTGAGCTCATACCCCAGAAAACAAATCAAATGACCCTTTTACAACTGTAGGATGAAATAGATGCAAACTACAGAGGAATGAAGAAAGTCAGCAAGTCCTGAGTTCTAACCTCAGGCATTTAAACATGAAGTGAATTCTAGCAATTTAGTCTTCCTTATAGTTTGTATAAAGAAAATACCACTGTAAGAAGAAGGGCTGTCCTGGAAAATCAGGTTCAGTCTCAGAATACACACATCCTCAACAAGAAGAGGGATGCAGCTGAGGGTACTAGGAGCTCAAGAAGGAAGATGAATTAAGGCTAGAACATCAAAATCTTCATCAGTGCATTTCTCTGGACGCTGGGCCTTCCCAAAGAGCAGGGAAATTACTAACATGTAAAGAGAGTCTCAGATCTTATTGGACTGATTCATTGAGGTAGAAATGGAAAGTGCCTTGTTTGAGGAGAACATTGAGACACTGGTTTCTAAGGTTTCTAAGTTCAATGTCACACATAAATGTGACAACAAAATTTTAAGACCAGAGATGGGTTTTGCTCAGAATTGATGTCACTGCTGGCTAAAGATGAACATTTTGGAAAACACTTTATCACTTTAAAATACTTGGAAATAAAATTTAGCTCCTTAACCAAAAACTGCAATAATATGCATTCTACAGCCAAGTATTTTACAAAAAAAAAAAAAAAAAAAAAAAATCTTCACATTTCTAAGTTTTTCTGTGACAACTTTTATACTGAAGAAATAATATATATCCTTCATAACCTAAATGTATAGATATTTTAGACATATTTTATTTGTTAACATTGTAAAACCATTTTTATCTCAGATCTAAAACAGGATGGATGGATGGATGGATGGATGGATGGATGGATGGATGGATGGATGGATGGAGAGAAGGGAAGGGTTTGATAGATGAAGAGTTGTTATTCTAAACCTGGCTGCAGTTGGAGCTAGGTGGCAAGAAAAAAAACCTTCTCATGATGGAGAAAGGCTCTTTTCTTTAAGAACAATTCCATACCGAGCATGTTGGTTGTGAAAGGTGAGATTCTTAGAGTTCAACCTACATAACAGAGTTCCAATAAAGAAGAATCAAAGCGTTCGACATGATAAAGAAAGAGGATTTGCAAGCCTCTGACGGTGGGCTGGGAAGAGAAGGTTTTTAGGTCTCTGAGACTGGGGGATGCATAAAGAATTTGGAGGAAGAAAAAGAGAGGTCCTCAAGAGGGTGAAAGTTCAAGGCTGAGAGATGAGCATGGCCAGTGAGAAGTTCTCTGAGAGGGATTAGCATCAAATGTCCATGAAAAGAGAATTGGGAATGATTTCCTGCCTTAGGCCATAACTATTCTATTAATTCCCCAACGTTTAGGAAAATCGGTGATACTCATGCCAATGTCAGGCAGCTGCTCTCATAACTGAGAGCCAGGGGGAGAAGGTGAAGCCACCAGCGAAGTAACTGAGAACCACCAGAGGCAGGAAATCAGAACCAGAAGGCACAGTGGGAATGTGAGTCACTGCCACGCACACCCGGTCCACCCTCCTGCTGATGCCCAGCTACGATGGGGAGCAGACTTATTTCTCACATGAAAGGGGCTCAAGCCACTTTATAGGAGAGTAAACTAAAGGTTGACACAGAAGGTCAGAGGATTTGGGAACATCTGGGTAGCCAGCATCAGAGTTACATGTGTTGCAAATATAACAACTAATTTGATCACCTACATTTGCCCTATTTTTCCTTAATAAACATTTCAGAAGGTTCAAACCGCATTTTAAAATCGAATTCTTTGGAACTAGAGGTTTTGCTCTGGACCATTTGGTTCCTATAAAATGTTGTTGATCTCAGGAGCTAACAGCATCACACAGAAACACTGCAAGTTCTATCGCACTGAAAGAAATCTGAAATAAAGGCAGGTCGTCTCAATGAGTTACACAGAAATGTTGGGTCGATTCATTAATCATGACCTTGAGGTATGAGGGCGGAGAAGGCACAGGCAGGGACACAGGCAGAAGGACGGCTGCTCAGTATGCTGCCTAGAAGATTGTGTCCCTTCTCTGTCTCCTCTGAGGAAGGGCAAGTGGCTGTTCCTCACCCGCCCCCAAGAAGGGGATCCGGTAACACCCTGGTTCCTCTGAGGACCTAGCTCCACCAATTTTCTTCCCTCTCTAGTATATATTTGTTTAACCTTTCCCTACTCCCCAGTTCCTCCAACCAGCACAGGGGCTCCCAACTGCAGAGGCAGTCAGCCTGGTGGGGTGCAACACCGTGTGGCTTGTTAGCACTGATTTCTCACACTGTTTATATAAATTACAGAGTATTCCAGAGCTGCTCTGTAATATCACTCTCATATTCCGCAATGCTTTTTTGAGTGAGAAAGCTCTAGTTTGCTATCTGGGAATTGTCTGTAGCCCACAGCCTATCTCAGTTACCCGTGGACATTTATGCACCAGGGATCTCAAAGGAACAGAATGCTGTAAAGCCCGAAAATTGGGATACAGGGTAACAACGTGTAGGCATTTCTGCGGGAGTGTTATTACACATGTGAACCGCATTATTCATAATGTTGCAGCAGGCAAAACAAACACCTCATCACTAATGCCTTACCCTACGATATGCTCAAGTTTCTTCCATCTTATTAAAATCTTATTAAAATGGTTGCCTTAAATCCTTTTCGAAAAACTCTGAAACTGCTAGATATAAAACAAAGCGACAAATAAATTTTAGTTTGTCTAAACCCCTGTGTAAGTCTGTTTCCAATAGGAAACAGATGGCACCCTCAAATTAGGACAATTTAAGTGGGGTTTAGTTAAACAAGAACCTTTTATAAGGGTCCCAGTAGGGTATAGGAGAACCACAAGGGAGAGTGTAGTGACCTGGGGCTAGGAGCAATGGAGTAACCATCCCTGAGTCGAAAGCAACAAGGGAAGAAGTTACTGAAACACAGAAGGAGAGAATGCAGAGGGGGCTGTCTTGAAAGGAACAGTGAACGTCAGAGAAGGGATGAAACCCAGTCAAAAGCATTCCCTCTGGGAGATCCCCAGGGGATAAATATCCTGAGCTCCCTCTACTCGCTCTTTTCCGTGAAGTGTGATGTTCATCAAGGACTTCCTTTTGGGCAAATGCAGGAAATAACCACTCCTTAGTTCTTTTCTCACTTGATCTCTCTCCAGCATTTGACATGGTTGACTACTTCCTTCATCTTGAAAGCCTGTTTTCCTTTGATTTCTGGGACACTACTCTTTCTTGGTTTGCTCTCTTCCTCTCTGATTTCTCCTACTCTAAATCTACAGATTGGTCTTTCTCGTCCTACTCCATAAATGATAGTGTCCCCAGGGGTCTGTTATCAACCTATCCTTTCTTCTCAAGTGATCTCATTTATTTCTTCACCAATACCATCTAGTTTTCAACTTTTCCCATATGCCCATTACTACCTGTCTTAGTTTGGGTTTCCCTAGAAGTAGATCCCGAAACAGGGATGTAGATGCAAATAGTTTGTTTTGGCAATGATACTTGGAAACGCCATTAGGGGAGTGGGGAAGGGAGACAGGGAAGAGGAAGGAGCCCATAAAGTAAATTATTAAGCAAGATTCCACAAGGGGCGAAAGGGCTTAGTCCTGCTGGGAAGCTCCAGGGAACAGCATAAAACATACTCTAGAGTTTTCCCAGGCAAAGAACAAACGAGCTGTGGCGTTTGTACACAATCCCCGAGTCATTGGTTGAGGGCTACTCCCAGAAAGCATTAATTCCTTACCCCTTCCAGCCTGCCATTACCATAGGTAGAGAAGCCCCTGAGGACAGTTATTGGCAATGGAAAGATGTGCCAGAACACACCAAAATGGTAAGTGCCAAAGCAATGTGGGTGGAACACTGACAGCATCTGCTACATTTCTAAATTTCTGTTTCTGGTCCAGATCTCTCTCTTTTTCCCCAGATCCACACAACCAACTGCCTACTTAGTCCTCTACTGTGAGACTGCAGGGGCCACCCACTCCCACCCTCACCTGTTTTCTCACTGATTGCAGAGCCTGACACCACCATCCTCACAACCCCAAATCAGACACCTACCATTCATTTGTGATTTGCTAATTGGTTGCCAACCTCCTAACACCACTTTTAGCTTCTATCTTCCATCACACTGTTAGTTCAGGTCCTAATATTTTTTGCCTAAGCTGTTGCAATAATCTCCTAATCAGCACTTCTCTCCCTGTTCTATTCACACTTCCACACCATGTAATCATCTTGCTCGAAATCCTCTAAAATCCTCTTAAGGGCCTCTCAATTACCTCAAGTCAAGATTCTAAGTCTTTAGGTGAACACAAAGATCCGGTCTCTCTCTTCATCTCCAGCTTCTCCTTCTCAACTCCTCTAAACACATTCTATCTACCTACCCACACACGTGTTCATAATTCTCCACACATGACAGAGTCTAGACTTTGCATATGTGTTTCCTTCTGCTGTGCTTTCATCTTGCCTTCAACTCCAACTTGTGTCAAACATCACTTTTTTGCCACTTTGTTCCAGATCTCCAAGGAGGCAGCTCTTACGCTGTGTTTCCGCAGCACTAACAATTACTGAGCAATAATCACATATCTAATGGGTTTATAGTAAAGGTATTCATATGAATAGTGTAGGTTCTTTACCTGAAGATCAGAACATACCAGAAGTGATCCAAAAAGATGAAGACCTGATGGATAAGCATACAACTGCTCATAATAATACTCAACATCAGACATAAAGACATCTTAAGATGTCTCTTTCTCACTCAAGGGATTCAAGTCATGACCAGACTCAGCTCTGGGAACCTACCATGATGGTTCAAGTACAGCTTTTTATACCAGATCTAGATTCTATCATCAACATTGTTATTATGTGGATCAAAGGGCACACCAGTGGATTGTCCAGCCACAGATGTCAAAGACCAATTTACTATTAACAAAGATAATCTAATCTGATTAACACTCCTGCCCATCAGCCTTCTAAGGTTACTGGGCTGCTACTCACCCTCTACCACTCCAGGGTCTCAGCATCCCTATGGAAACTAAGCATTTTGTTTCAAAGGTAACACCTACCTCCACCCTAGCCTACAGAGGACAGCCACCAGGGCACTTTTCAAAAGTGCTGATGCCACATTCCCAATGTGTTTATCAGTGCTATGACAAAGGGAGTGTCCTCTGGGCCTTTACAGAGAAAAATAGTTACGGGGAGGGAGAGCAGTTCGTGCATGATAAATCCATTCCTACATCTCAATCATTTAAGTTACTGCATTTCTCTTCTTTCTCTAACACTAAGAAATGACTGATCCCTCTACTTCATTTAGTGTGTGCCACTGTTGAATCTAGGTTTTAATCAACAAACTGAGAAAACTGTTAGGAACACTTCCAGCCGCTCAAACCAGCACATTTAATCCAAAATCTCTGGTGAGAGAACCCATATCCAAAAAATTCATCCCAGTCTAAAATTATACAGCTCATTCCCTGGGCTAGCACCTCCAGAATCCATTACCACACATAATCTCCCAAATCTTTTGTGGCATAAGTTAGCAAAACTATTTTTGCAATTTGATTATCACAGATTTGACTTTACAATTGGTTCCCTGGTATATGCCAGAATGTGACTCTAATTGCCTAAAGGCAATGAGGAAAATTGACACCCCCTGCAAAACAACTATTTCTGGTGAGGTCATCACAGGGTCTTCAAGCAAGGCAGGAATAGCTTTGTCTCTCAGAGGTTGCTCCTGCTAACAAGAAAAAATAGTGGAATTTGGGAGCTTAATATTCTTAAAAATTTAAATCCTCCCAAAAGTCACTATTTCTATTCTCAACGTTCCCCTTTTTTTATTTTTATTTTATTTTTGAGACAGGATCTTACTGTGTCACTCAGGCTGGAATGCAGTGGCACAATCGTAGCTTACCACAGCCTCAAATTTCTGAACTCAAGTAATCCTCCAGCCTCGGCCTCCTGAGTAGCTAGGACTACCGCTTATGCCACCATGCCCAGCTAATTTTTTTGTTGTTGTTTTTAGAGACAGGATCTTGCTGTGTTGCCTAGGCTGATCTCGAACTCCTGGGCACAAGTGATCCTCCTGCCTCACCCTCCCAAAATACTGGGATTAAAGGCATAAGCCACTGTGTCTGGCCTATTTTATTTTATTATTTCTAGAGACAAGGTCTCACTCTGTCACTCAGACTGGAATGAAGTGACATGATCATAGCCCACAGCAACCTCAAATTCCTGGGCTCAAGCAATGCTCCTGCTTTAGCCTCTTAAGTAACTAGAACTATAGGTGCACGACAGTACCCTTACCTAATTTAAAAAAAAATTTTTTTTGAACTCCTGGCATCAAGCAATCCTCCTGCCTTAGCTTCCCAAAGTGCTGAGGTTACAGGCATGAGCCACTGCTCTTAGCCTGTCAGGGTTCTTCTGTTTTGTGATCATTATGCTCGTGTTCATATAAGAGATCCAGCAAAGCTATGAATTTCACCTGCAATGCAGGTAAGCAGTTTGCAGGATCTGACCTGTGTCTGCTTTTCCACCATGTTGGCCCTTTGACAAGAGGTAAGGGATCCCTTTAGATCAGTCTTAGAAACTTCCCAGACTGTAAGCGACTGGGCACAGTTAGAAAGAGCCAGCCGAACCTGCAGGGTATCATCCATACTCATGGTGACTATCTATTCCAGTTTCCTTGGCACCATCCCATTTATGTCTGCTATCTGAGAATTGCTAACCACATTCATTTTCTCTTTCAAAAGTGTCCTAGTTTGAGCAATACATTATGTTTACCCTTCACGTACCTGTAACCTAGCAAACAACCACTTATAACACCAGTGGATGCTCAAGGGAACCACAATAAAAATCTGTTTGATTACTGAATACCATTCTCTAAGGCTGACAGTTTCCACTGGTTTAAAGCCAAATGGAGTTGGATAATCAATCACAGATTCGCATTTTCTTGAGAGTCTGTTCCCTGCAATCCTCTTGGTACTAACAACTACATACATCAGGATTCTTCATTGCAGACTACAGAATCGACTCTGTTATTAAAACAGAAAGAAATTTACTATCAAGTATGGGATCTTACAGAATTCTGAGAGGGCCAGAACCAAACCTACATTCATAGCCAAGAAAATTGCAGCCAAAATAAATGCCCAACATGAGACTGTCCCATCAGAAAACTCGTTGTCATTATCATCTACTGCTTGCCACCTAGGATGGGACTAGACAGCAGACCCATCGTGACAGCTGCCCAGAAGATTCTCTTGCTGTGTGTGTGACCCTCCACCGCACATGGTTCCCGTCTGCATTCTAAGTTTTGTGTAGGAATATCTTCTTAGTAGAACCTAGGTCCTGTACCGAACCCTAGCTGGGAAAGTGCAATGTCATCTTTATATTTAAGATCTCTTTAAGACAGAAGGCATATTATTAGAGACGCTTTGGTGAGGATGAAGAGTGAATCAATCTTCAGTACCTGCCAAGAGCTGAAAAGGATGATGAGGAATGCATATGAAACACAGTGATAGTAAGAACATCAGTGGTAGCTCTAGAATTTCTATTAAGGAAGCATTTAGAGGACACTATCTCACTGGAAGGAAGATCAGGGGATATGTCTCAAAGCTGTGTTTGCATAGCAATCACACTGTTATTGCTTCGCTCTATCGTTTATTCCAAGTGGACCTATGAGAGCTCATAGAGGTCTAAATCAGACAAATGAGACAACGCTGGCACCATGACCAGATGGAAAGGTAAAATATGGCCAACACTATTACCCCTACTTCACAGATGGAGCTGTACTGCTTCTGAACAGCAAAGTAAAGGACAAGAAGGTCCTTAAATAAAGTGCTCTGCCACATGGACTGGAGTCCTCCCTCAACATTTCTGTGAAAGAGAAAAAGACTATTTTTAAAACAAAATTGGGACATAATATCTAGAAATGCAAATTATGTTACAAAATAGTTTAAATTATGAACCTCCAGATAATCTTGGGTTTATTATTTCTATAATTATCACATCCAAACTGGCACAGGCAAGGAGGACCGAGTGTGTTTTCCCTTCTCTGTGTTGCCAATCTTTCTCTCTCTCTCCCTCCATCGTTCCCTCCCTTCCTCCCCTCCTCCTCCTCCTTCTTCTTTTTCTTTCTCTCTCTCTCTTCTCTTTCTTTTTCCCTACTTGAAATACTCCTTTGCTTTCAGGGTACTTTGAGGCAAGTAACAGTCATATTTGTCTTTGTGGGGTCCCTGAGATGCCTTTTTTCATTGCCCCAAGTCTACCTACGTAGGCCAGTGGATGGTTCAAAAAGAATTCATTATGTATTTCCTTTTTCTGTTTTTTCTTTTTTTTTTCTTTTGTAATCAATCCACTTGGTGAAAATCTGTAATTCACAAGTCAAATAGCACAGAACAGAAACAACTTTCGGAGCCCACTGTGGACGTGGTGGGGGCCAGCCTGTGCTGCTAAACATAGATTTTGCTGATCTGTTGGCTTCTCAGTTCATAGCATTCAGCCCCCTGGCTCCTTAGCAGCTCCTTCTTGTCAGCTGTGTCTCGAGCTTTCAGCTGCGGGAAGTGGGCAGGAGAGGCGATGAGATCGTAGTGCCAGTCCAGATACCGCAGGTAGATGAGCATGTGCAAGGCGTAGGCCAACACCAGCAGCAGGATCAGGGACGTTGCCAGACCAATCAGAATAGCTGGCGAGGAGGAGGAGGCGCAGTCTTGGGCCTTGGTAAATCGTTCCCCCTTGATGGCAAAACCTTGGATCTGCAGGAGAAAGGAAGGAGCTGAAGTGATACATCTCTTCTCTCCTAGGATCTACTTCCCAGTTGGGCTGGCAGTTCTGGCCCCTAGGTAGCCAAATTTCATATACTGTCACCCTATTTGTTGAATAATTTAACCACACGATTTGACAAATGTGATTGTGCTTATGGGGACAGTGCAACTCAATCTTAAAACAGGACTGACCCAGAAATTCTGGCATGTATGGTTGTCATAACTAGGAGGCTCATGAAATTCAAGACTGAAATAAAACCTTGATTTCAAGGCTCTGCAAGAAAACCTCTTTTAATCTGATCCTTAGAAATATTCCAGTTCGTGGAAAAACCACAACTGCTGTGTTGTCTCTAAAATCCAAAGCACACTCAAAATTTTATAAGGCTAGTATAAGTTTCACAAAGATTTTAAGTCTCCATTCCTCTGCCTTTGATTCTATTGACAGTAATGAGGAAGAGTCTTTGAAGGGGGATGTCATGATCCTTAATGAGGTAAAAGATAAATAATAATCATAAAAACTAACACTTATCGAAGGTTTTTGTGCACCATAAACTGCCTTAATTTTTTCAGTATGCAAAGAGCCTATGAGTAAGTTACTATTTCATTCCTACTTTATGGATGAGGAAACTGAGGCACAGAAAAGTAACTTGCCTAGAATCACACAACAGTAAATGTCGTGACGGTGTAATTGAAACCTGGGCAGTGGGCGTCACACTCACACTCCATAGCTCCTGGTGGGTTCTGTCTCTTCCTCCTCCCTACCCTCTCTCTCTATTGGTTTTACCATACAGACTTCGTCCCATTTCTGGAAGAGATGGATACCAGCCCCTCCTTGCATCCTACCCATTACTTTTAATGGCAAAAACCGCAATCACTTTTGCACCAACCAAATAGAAAGAAAAGCTTTCCATTATGTGCAGATGAAATGGTATCATTACTTGAAAGAAAGAGAGGTTCAAATTGAGAACTGGCACTGATATCTAATACTGTCAAAATGAAACAGGACTACACAGCAATTACTTTAAAACAAGAGCCATCGCTTGTGGAAGATAGCCCCCTGTCTAGCTGGCTTTAAAAGTATGACCCTACACAGCATTGCCTCATTCAGACACCTAATCGGTTTTTAAAGAGTACATCAGACAACTGAACTATCCATGAGTGCTTTACTGAAAATTCACTTTGATGGCTTAAGTGAGCACTTTGGCATTGTCCCGGGTGTGTTAGAATTATTGAGGCCACCCATCACTCCATAGATGCAAGGGGCCTTGCTCGCCCAACTGCCTGTGCTCTTGATTGAACCCAAAGCAGCTTCTGAAGGAAACTCTTGTTCTGGCTTTGGGGATCCCCGCTCCGCCCCTCCTGTGAAGAGGCAGAGTGACCTTCTCTTGAGACTGGTGCCTGAAGAGTCGAGCTCCGCCATGACAAAAGACGACCTCACTTGATTCTGCAACTCCAGCCAAGGAGAATGTCCTCAGGTTGACTGACACTTAATTCTTTTTTTTTTTTTTTTTTTTTTGAGACAGAGTTTTGCTCTTGTCGCCCAGGCTGGTGTGCAATGGCAACATTTCAGCTCACTGCAACCTCCACTTTCAGGGCTCAAGCGATTCTCCTGCCTCAGCCTCCCAAGTAGCTGGGATTACAGGTGCTTGCCACCATGCCCAGCTAAATTTTGTATTTTTAGTAGAGGCAGGGTTTCATCATGTTGGCCAGGCTAGTATCGAACTCCTGACCTCAGGTGATCCACCCATCTCGGCCTCCTAAAGTGCTGGGATTACAGGCATGAGCCACCACACTCGGCCAACTGCCACTTAATTCTTAACAAGACTTGGTTGAGAACAGTAAGTGTGGAGAATGCCTGATACACTGTCCACCCATTTCCTGGACTAGAGGTTACACAGACATCCTGTTTCTAGCCCATAGGTGAGTTTTGTTTGACGCAGTGTCGGAATATCCTGAAAATTTCCTGTGAGAATCCACCAATCTAGCTTCTATTGAAAAGATTCAGCAACACCAGCCCCGCATTCCTACAAAGCAAAAATCAGCACGGTTGAATTTGTAAAATGCTCACTGTGATGAAGGCTACCCTTTGCCACAGTCCCAGCCCAAATCACCAGTTACCCAAGGTACTTGAGTTTGCCGCACCAGCCACATCGCTCTATACTCTATTCCCACCATAAGCCAGGCCAGCAGAGCTGCACATGTGGACAGCAGCCTTTTGTACACATACCTCAGCCACCATCACCACCACCTCCTCTCCACTGGACTGAGCTTGTGTTCTGCCATCTCTTCACATGAAGGGGGTTTCAACAAGGCCCACCTGTCCCCCTGAAAGCCGTGTTTATGGTACGAATGCTGATGAGGATGTACACATCTCACACCACCAGGGACCAATGTGCTCATCCCAAGCACACTGGCAGCAGTCTTAGGGACCCTGTGAACATGTAACTGAGTGTTTCTCATACTGCTTGTTCCAGAAATTCAGAGCCAAATTCCTGTGCCGCCTCCAGTCAGTGCAGACAAATGGTCTCGTGGTTTTGTATATTAACCTCACTGGTGGCTCTAACTGACCTTTTCTTCCTTTGTTTTTCTCTGCCCCCACATCTTTGCTAAATTTTTTGTTTTAATTGTTTATTATAAAATACATATGATATAAAATTTATCATCCAACCATGTTAAGTGTATACAGTTCAGGGCTATTAAGTACATTCACATTGTTGTGCAACCATTGCTGCCGTCCATCTCCAGAACATTTTCACATCTTGCAATACTGAAACATTACTCCCATTAAACACTAACTGCCCATTCCCTCCTCCCTTCAGTCCCTGGCAACTACTATTCTACTTTCCATCTCAGGGTTTGACAACTGTAAGTACCTCATATAAGTGAAATGATGCAATATTTGTTCTGTTGTGGCTGGCTTATTCTACTTAGCATAATGTCTTCAACATTCATTTATGTTGTAGCATGTATCCAAATTTCCTTCCTCTTTTTAAATTTAATTTTTTGAGACATCTGTCACTCAGGTTGGAGTGCAGTGGTAGAATCTTGGCTCACTGAAGCCTCGACCTCCTGGGCTCAAGCAATCCTCCTACCTCAGCCTCCCAAGTAGCTGGGACTACAGGTGCTACCACTATGCCCCCAGTTGATTTCTTTTTTAAAAATTGTTTGTAGAGATGGGGGTCTCACTATATTGCCTAGGCTGGTCTCAAACTCCTGGGTTCAAGAGTGATCCTCCTGCCTCAGCCTCCCTAAGTGCTGGGTTTAAAGGCATGAGCCACCACTCCCAAATTTTCTTCATTTTTAATGCTGAATAATATTCCACTGTATATATACACTAGGTTTGTTGATCCCTTCGTCCATTGATAGACATTCAGGTTGCTTGTACCTTTTGGTTATTGTGAATAATGCTGCCATGAACGTAGGTATAAACATAGGTGAAAGCTGTTCAAGTCCCTGCTTTCAATTATTTGGAGTACACAGCCAGAAGTAGAGTTGCTGGATCCCTTGGTGATTGTATGTTTAACTTCTTGAGGAAACTCCATATTATTTGCCACGGCATCCACACCATTTTACATTCCCAACAGCAATGCACAAGAGTTCCAACTTCTCCCTGGCCTTGTCAACACTTATTATTTTCTGTTTGTTTGTTGTTGTTTATAATAGCCATCCTAATGGCTGTGAAATGATTTGCCTATTTTTGAAAGTAATTTTTCATAAGTAGTATTTCCATAAGTCAACTAAGTCATTTCCGGAACAAGCTAGAAGTATAAATCAATCAATTCCCCTGGTCTAATTAGGCAAAATTATTTGTAAAATATTCCTTGTTGTCATTGTATCGTCACTGCTATTTCTGTATATATATATATACAGACACACATACACACGTGTATAAACATACACATACATATTAATATTTATAAACATTTTATACATACACACACAAAAGAATCCTTGGAACCAAACTGTCCAGAATTTGAGTCGTGCCTCTACCATTAACTCCACCAGTTATACTCCTTAGAAAAATTATGTGATTATCAGAGATTCAGTCACCTCATTCATAAAAGGACCTTGCAGCATTATGGTAAGTTCTGAAGACAAAGTACATAAAATAACAACCACAGCACCAACACACACGGGACACTCACATGTAGCAATTATTGTTAGTCCACTCCTGGCGCACTACTGAGTGTTTCTACATATCTTAGGCCACGTAGTCCTTACATTAACAAAGATAGGTGAGAAATTGAGAGAGGTTAAGTAACTTGCCCTGGTGGCTGAGCAGTAATTTGAAACCAGGTCTGTCTGACTCCAAAATGTGAGCTCCTTCCCTACCCCAAACTGCCTTTCATCCACACCACACTTCTCTACAGAAGCTTGGGAAGGATGGAAGGGAAGAATATGCATATATGCGAATGCCCATATATATTTGGAAAAGGTTGGAATGTGCCCATGAGAGGTACATGCAAAGCCCTGCCTACTATTTCAGGGAGCAGCAGGAACAAGCTAAGCTTCATTCACAGGTAAACAGGATAGAGGAACTTGACAGAACGTCTCTCAACCTAAGATTCTGGTAGTGAAAAGGAATCTCTTACACCCCATTCCTTTCTCCAAATACCTTCAAGAAGATCTTTGGGATATTTTTGACTCCCCGCTGAGTCCCTTCCTACTAACTGCCAAAGCTGTCACTCACACTGCAGATATACTTCTTATCTTCCCTGATAGGATCACTGTGCCACTCCCTGAAGGAAATAAAATAATTGTCCACCAATGCCTCTCCCCAGAAGGGCCTCTCATTGCAGGAAGTGTCAGGCCCTGGCTTCACCCACAGCTTCGCTAGGGCTTAGATGGCTGGCATTCCTCACTGATAATTATTAGTGCTGGATAAAGCTGAATGCAAAAGCAAGGCCTGGGTAGGGGGTGGGGGGTACAGGGAGATAAAATTCTCTATCCTATTCCATTTCATACCTTAAAAGGCAAAGGAAAAAACCCACCAATATTCTTTTAAAGGCATCTACTTCTCTTTTCCTTAAGCATCTAGGTTTGTTTCAGGTGTTTTTAAACAAACATTGAGCTCCTTTGGTACCAAAAACGCAGGTGCATTGAGCATAGGTTTTAGTTTATTACCTGGAAATCAATAAGAGTGACCTCCCACAGGCTCGACCCATCAGCCGTGTTGCCGGGCAGCAAGAGGGCCTGGTCCCGCGGCAGGTTGCCCACGACGCGTTGGCAGCGGTAGGAGTAACCGGAGGGAGCATATATGCCACTTGGGTTAAAGACTGCTTGGATTGAATTGTTGGAAACGATCTCAACTCGGCGCAAACTAAACCAGCTCTGGATGGACAACTTGTTGTAATTGGTAAGGATGAATCTGAAAATGGTTATAAAATCAGCATTACTCCTAAATAACTTTTCCCACATTTACCGACGCAAGGCATCGTCTATGAACAGTACAATGGCGCCCTCTTTTGTCAGGCGGCAGAACGGGCTTGGGGAGAGGCCTCACTTTTGTTGCAGAGCCTCCCCTGGATGGATGGGAAAGAGAAAATGACAGGGCAGCCTCCAAAGTGGACAGTGCAAATTGCTACGAAAGAAAAAAAAACACAAAGTTTGGGTTTATTTTGTTTTGTTTTTGCTTTTTTAGAATCAACATTTGATTATGGGTTTATTCATCAAAAAATTTGAGAAAAACTTAAACGGACATCAATGAAGAATTTGCTAAATTGTGGTTTAAAATAATGGTAATAGCCCTCTTAATAGCTTCTGTGTTATGTATGTGTATTGTGTTTAACCTGCACTACAACACTATGTGATAGATAATATCCTTATTCTAATTTCACAGGCAAGGAATCTAAAACACAAAGGGCTTGAACAAGCTCACTCGGAGAGTAAGTGTCAGAGCTGGGCTTCAAATCCAATCTTAACTCTTTCAGAATGGACTGTTTTCCAGCCATGAAAAAAGTCATAATTTACTTATCATTATCATTTTATTTCAATTTTTAAAAAATTATGTGACTGCATAGAAAAAAATGTCTGGAAGGATAGAGATTAAAACATTAGTAGTGATTGCAAATGGTGTTTAGATTATTAATGATTTTCATTTTCTTCTTTCTGTAGCTCAATATTTTCTGATTTTTCTGTTTTCATTAGTTTTTCTTGTCTCTATTTGGTTCCTTTGCAAGAAGATCCTAAGACAAGGGTGTGAATATGAGAAATATTCAGAGTTTAGTCATTCAAAATATGTAAAATGGAGAGAAAAGAAACGACAGAGGAAGGGAAGGCAGCTAAAAGAGGCACATGATTAAGCAAGTTTCCAATGTGGACAAGCAGGGCTTCATTGCCATGATAGAACCTGGGAGCCAGAGTACAGCACATGCTGCTGAGTTATCTCACCTGACGGGGAGGGAGCTGAGGTGTGTGTATGTTTCCTCCAGTCATTGGTTGAAGGCTGTTGGGCCAGGGACTGGGGACAGTGGGCCAGAGAAAGCTTTTAGGCAAAGAGAGGCTGGGAGTTGAAAGTTCAGCAGGTAGGATACAGTGCTCTCAAATGAAAAGGACCACGTAGATATTCATGGGGTACTGACAGTTTCTGCTACATACCTTTATCATCAGAATAAATAATAATAACAACAATAATAATAAAGCTATTTTTCATTTTGGAAAAAAGTAGAATTACAGACCAAAAATATGCTCCATTTCTAGATCAAACAGATATGTGTGTTTGGTCACCTTGTGGGGTTCTATTTACTTGTAAAGTTGCTCTGAAAGATGATGGCATATATTTTCTAAATTATGATCAGTGAAACACTAGTCTCCCATGATATGTAGACAAGTGTTCTGAGGAAGAAGGCTCTCCAAAGTTAAACACAGGAAACACTGAGTTAGTCAAAGTTACAAAGTGCAATAGTCTTCCTTAAGATTATTTCTTCTCAGAAACTTTAACATACAAGTTTACACTGTGAATTGCCAAGAGGAAGACATGCTTTAGAGTCGTTCCCAGACACATTTGACCACAGAACCCCCTTTTCATAAAATCTTATAAATATTCTTACAGAGCAGAAGTGTCCCACAGAGCAAAGCTTAAGAAAGACTGCCCTAGCACAATCCTGCTGGTTTTCCAAATAATGTTAAAGACACAACTACTTATCTCCGCTAACAAGTTTGTCTTATAGGAAGGGAAGCACTGTATTTTTATAAGAAAAAAAATAATAATGCCTTCAAATTGTTCCCCCCACCTCAGGAGCAGTTCCTAACTGCTTGGCTAAAGTCACTGTTGGCAGATGCATCCTTTCATACCTAAACACCAAAAAACTGTAGGCCTCTGTTGATTGTCTGCTGGGGAACGCACATAATAAGGCTTTTTCACTGTAGTTAAATGGTAAAGTCTGATTCGTTATAAGAAGCTATAGAAAATAGTTTCAAACCAGAGCCCCAGTCCTTAGAGCTTTATTTCTATTTTCTTCTTTTCTCAGATGAAAAGGATATTACATTCTCAGGACTGGGAGTTTTCTAAGTCCCTAATGCAGGCAGCATGGGGCATGGGGGAGAGGGAAGAACTATGGGTATTTTGGTAGAAACTTTTAGAAAGAAAGCATTAGTATAGGATCCCATCATATCACAGCACCAACTTTTCAGTGTAATTAGGTTGATGTGGCATGCAATGTGTCACAGTGCTTGGGCGGATAGCAAACCCCTGCTTCACACATGTGGAATGAATACATTTTTAAACAGCTAATCTGAAGTGCTGAAGCTGCGATGCTCTAAAGTGCTGTCCTACCTACCTTATAGCAAGACTTCTGGGGTTTCCAGCATCACCAAGCTTCAAAGACAACCTAAGAAAAGGAAACAACACAGTCTATGAAAATAATAACCGTAACTTCATATCTAATCAGAAGTTACCTCAAGGTAGGTCACGTAACACCTAACACACAAAATGTATAGAATATTTTTTTAATCTTGAGGTAGGCAATGGTTTCCTGAAAAAAATACAAAAGCATAAACCATAAAAGAAACAACTGATAAATTGCATTTTACTAAAATCCAAAATTTTTACTCTTCAAAAGACACTGTTTAAGAAAACAAGAAAGGCAAGCCACACAACAGGAGAAAATACTCACAACACGTATTACATAAAGAACTTTATCCAGAATACAATAAATAACACTAACAACTCAACAAAAAGACAGCCCAATGTAAAAATCATAAAAATTGTCAGAAGACTCGAGCATGTTTTAAAGAAAGATATACAAATGGTCAATAAGTACATGAAAAGATGCTCAGGACCATTAGACATTCAGGGAATGTAAAATAAAACCAAAATAAAGATAACACAGTATAGGAATCAGAATGGCTAAAACATTTTTTAAACTGACTCTTAAGCTTTTAATAACTACATTTATTCCTATTTTTCTGAGAGTAAACATAAGATTTCCCAGAGCAAAGACAGATGAATTATGACTTACTCATGGGAACAACCATAGTGGTTCCCCCTTCTAATCCAATTCTCCCCCACTAGGCATCATGAGAAGAGCCAGATGTCATCCTACACATATTGGGATTTGCAATACAGATGAGGAACACCAAAATTATCAAACTGAGAGTTTACATAGGAGAGAGATCGTGGATCCCTTCTCACCTCCCAAGAGAGGGACAGAAACATTTGCTCCCCTAGTGTCAATAAATTCTCCTTAGGAAGAGAAGAGGGATGATTAGTCTTTGAATGAAAGAGTTTAATTAGCCTTTGGGTGGAAGCAAATCGCTTACCATAAGGAGACAAATGGCTACAGGTCTCATACCCATGGTATGTAAATAAATATCTCCAAGGGGAGGATAAGATAAGCCTCTCTGAGTTTCTAACCCCTGGAATGTCTCTATGGCCTTGAGTTTCATTACCCCTTGATACATGAACACATTACTTTCAAGAGGTAAATCTCTCACTAACTCTAACAGTTATGTTTTAACCCAGTTCCCAGTAAAAATTTGTTCAGAAATTCCTAAACATGCAGAAATATAAAAATGCCTTCTCTAGTCTCACTCTGACCATACGAAGTGTTAGTGAGAATGGGAAGCAACTGGAACTCTCATATGATGCTGGAAAAAAGGAAAAGATGTGGCCACTTAAAAAACAGTTTGGCTGTTTTCTAAAAAGGTAAACATACACATACCATATGATCCAGGCATTCTACTCCTAGTTGGAATGACAGATAAGAGAGATGAAAATACCTGCTGCCACAAAGACTTGTACATGAATGTTCATAGTGACTTTAGTGGGAAAGTTATTCAAAAAGTGAGGGAAAAAACAAATTTCTATCAACAGGTGAACAGATAAGTAAGTTGTGGTACATCTATAATATGGACTACTACACAGCAATGAAAAGGGAAATACCATGAACACATGCAATAACATGGAAGATTATCAAAATCATTAAGCTAAGTGACAGTGGCTACACTAAAAGAGAGTACACACATGTGATTATATTTATATAAAATTCTAGAATGTGTAAACTAATTGATAATGATAGCAGATCAGTGGTTACCTGGAGATATGACAGTGGTTGGAAAGATGCATTACTAAGAAACACACAGAAACGTTGAGGCACGATGGAAATGTTTGTTACCTTTTTTTGTTTTTTGAGACAGGGTCTTGTTCTGTCACACAGGCTCAGGGGCAGTGGCATAATCTCCACTTACTGCACCCTCCAACTCTCAGGCTCAAGCAATCCTCTCATCTCAGCCTCCTGTGTAGCTGGGACTACAGGCATGCACCACTACACCTGGCTAATTTTTGTATCTTTGGTAAAGATAGGGTTCATCATGTTGGCCAGGCTGGTCCCTAACTCCTAATCTCAGGTGATCTGCCCATCTTGGCCTCCCAAAGTACTGGGATTATAGGTGTGAGCCACCATGCTCAGCCATGAGGATCTTTAAGTATCAGGTACTGTGCCATCAATTGGGAACACAAAGGAGAAATACAACCTGGAACAAGAGCTGTTCAAAAAGGAGCTCTTTCTACTCTTTCAAGCGCTCTACTCTCACACATGTAAAATGGATTCTGAATTCTTCAGGCTATAATTGCCTAAATTCCAAATACACACAGATGCTGGGATTATGCTCTATTTGCAGGGCTTTCACTATTTAAAAAGACTTCCGTAGCAAATCCATCTGCCAATAATTTGCCTCTCTCTGAACATTTTGTTTCCAAGAGCTAAAACGGTCATCTTTTTTTAATCTGTGCTTTTGACCTTACATGGTTATGTCTTTGTTTCAGTTTGTTATTTCAGCAACTCCCATTCTGCTTCTTGAGATCTTAAGATTTCCTTGCCAGCACAAGGGCATCTGGCTCATCCATGGAATTCACAGGAATCAGCCACTAGGTCTCAGCAGCTGAGACCTCCCTTCCTAGAAGCCTCCTGTTGCCCCTCTTTGGGCAGGCTGTCTAGGATGCCTGCACACTCACCTGTGCAGGACTCCAGCAGGTGGATGCTGCACACTCAGGGCTCACACCTGAATAGAATTCTAAGGCAGTGTCCAAAAAGACAGTCAGGTTCTGCCCAATCTTTAATTTGTGTCCTGTGAGACCCAAAGCTTACTGAAGAAATTAGACACTGTTTCACTCTAGTTATCACTGGGATGTCAGGAAGGAAAAGAATGCTACTACTATTAATACTCTGAACAGCACTCAACAAGATCTCAAAGTGCTTATGCATATATTTCCTCATGTGTTTTCCACAACCTTGTAAGATAGAGCCAAGAGGAAGAAGATAAATGGTCATTTTTAAAGATGTTTTAAACCCCAGCTCTATGAACATACATGCTCCATGACTTTAGCAAGTTTTCTAACCTCTGTCATGATAACTGCCTGTGACTCCGAGAGTTACTGTGAGGAATAACAGACATGGGCCTATGAAGACCTCGCACCATGCCTGGCCCACAGTAAATGCTCAAGGCCTCATAGCTATAATGAATAGATGCCATCATCTCCATTTGACAGATGATGATCCTACATGTCCTGCCTATAAAATCACAAAGCTCTCTGGTAGAAGTGGGCCTAGAGGCCAAGTTTTCATTCTTTCTGTCTCTAGGTTCCCAGAAATCACAAGGTCTCAAAAACCCAGAAAAAAAAAAAAAAAAAAAAAAAAAAAAAGCTGTAGGTGGCCGGGCGTGGCAGCTCACACCTGTAATCCCAGCACTTTGGGAGAACGCAAGGTAGGCAGATCACCTGAGGTCAGGAGTTCGAGACCAGCATGGCCAACATGGTGAAGCCCTGTCTGTCTCTACTAAAAATACAAACAACTAGTCAGGTATGGTGGCACCTGCCTGTAATCCCAGCTACTCGGGAGGCAGAGGCAGGAGAATCACTTGAACCTGGGAAGCAGAGGTTGCAGTGAGTTGAGGTGGTGCCACTGCACTCCAGCTTGGGCAACAAGCAAAACTCTTGTCTTTAAAATAAAATACTAAAATAAAATAAAAAACAAACAACTGTAGGACCCTGATTGTCTCCCACAGATGCCCTAGGGTCAGGATAAATGGAATCAAGGAGAGCCAGGCAGCCATAGACAGCCAAGATTATCCCCAAGCAGGCAGCCTCTCTCTGTGCGACAGACCACAGATAAAGAGCCCTGTGGGGAATTAATTAGCACCCCAGGAAAAGGTCCTGAGCTCTCAGCATCCCATAGTCTCTTTGATAGTCTTGGATAGTTGAGCTATAACAGGATAAACAAATCTGAGAGGACTCTAGATGCTTCCACTTACAATTCCCTAAATCCCTAATAAAAGACAGTCGTTCTGAACAGCAAGATACTCAGATTTGTAACATGACTTTTAATTGTATATTAATAGAATCCATTTTTACCCATCGCCAAGAATTTTTAAGTGGGAAGTAAAGTTCAGGAATAAAAGGATGTTTCCAGCCAAAGTACATAAAGTAGAAAAAGAATACACACACACACACGCACACAGTTATGCTTCATATCAAGCACCCTACCCATCTAAACCAAACCAGAACAAATGCAGAGAATCATCCAAACGGATCTATTTTACCAACAAATGTTGAAAAGAAGGTTTATAGAAAGCAAGCAGGACATGCCAGATTTCCTCTCCCTGGACCAAAATAAATAAAAACAAAAAGTTTTGCTTGGATGACTGAAAAGCAGAAAAAGGCATTGGAAATTGATTTGCCCTTCAAACATGTTATTTGTTTAATCTGCTTATCTCAAATCAAAACTAATTATTTCAATCATTTTGAAATGTCCCAAAGAATTATCTGGAATTTAGCCATTGAAAAGTGCCCTGCACATTTGCAAACAGGCAATATTCCACTACTTCAGCACACTGACACACCCCCTCGGCCCCCACCTCCACAGAGTCAAGCATTTGTCCCAGCTAGTGTGTCACCCACTAGAATGTGTATAACCCTGCTGGGATATGTGATCTCTTCCCTGATAGGATAAAAGTAGTTTAACACCTAACATTTGGAGTTGAGACCAAGCCTGGAATCCTTTGCTGTTTTCAAAATGAGTTTGAGAACCCTCGCTTTCCAAAGTCTCATTTTCTACAAGTTATTTTGACAATTAGCAAAAAGGTTCAGCAGAAAACTGCCAGGAAAATATAACTTTTTTATTTTTATTTTTGTTTTTAGACCGAGTCTCACTCTGTCACCCAGCCTGGAGTGCAATGGTGGGATCTCAGCTCACTGCAACCTCCGCCTCCCAGGTTCCAGCAATTCTCCTGCCTCAGCCTCCTGAGTAGCTGGGATTACAGGCACCCGCTCCCATGCCCGGCGAATTTTTGTATTTTTGTAGAGACGAGGTTTCACCATGTTGGCCAGGCAGGTCTCAAACTCCTGATCTCAGGTGATCCACCCCCTCGGCCTCCCAAAATGCTGGGATTACAGGCATAAGCCACCGTGCCCAGCCAACAATTTTTGAAGTTAACTTCTGACTTGTTACTTTATTTTAGACAGTAAATACTTTCTCAAAGATGTGTGTCAGGGTCCTATACAAAGGAGCCTACTTTTTTTTTTTTTTTTCTGAAATGACAAAAAAATTGAATGCAGACTTAACAACACAATAGCCCTAAGGGCTTCCTCAAACTGACAGATCAACATACCTAGCACTTTCTTCAGTGCAATTTGAGTTGTCAGGGTCCACTGTTACCTTCTGACCAAATGCCTCGTCTGTAAGGTCCAGCCAGGTTTGATTCTTAAATTTAATCGTGATTCTTTTGACCCAGAAGAGAATGCAAGGAATTCCATCGATGGAGACATTAACTGGGCCATGATGGCTGAATGCATTCCAAGGTTCTTTTTCTAAATGCCCTTCTTTGCTCAGATTGTAGTTGAGAGCCTAATTAACCAAATATAAAGAACGTAAGAGATGAACTTGTGTCTATGGTGCAAAAGGCTTCCTAGAAAAGAAAGAGCTAATTCATATCCCGTAATGGTAAATACATGTCATTATACATTTATTAAAACCCATAAAATATACAATACAAAGAAAGAAATTTATACCAATTACTCTAGTGTAAATACAGATGAAAGAAAAATTAGTTAATAGAGAGCTGCAACTTATGCTTACCAGTAACCAAAGATTATTATTATTATAGCAACAGAAGTGAAGCTGAATATTGTAATGAAAATATAAGAGAGCAAGTAAAATTAAGTATTTTAAGTTTTTCTCAACTGTAAGATTCTATAATAAACAGAAAACCAAATACCACATGTTCTCACTTATAAGTGGGAGCTAAGCATTGAGTACACATGGACATAAATATGCAAACCATCGACATTGTGGATGACTGAAGAGTGGAGGGAGCAGAGTGGGTTAAAAAACTACCTATTGGATACTATGCTCACTGTCAGGGTGATGTGATTCATACCACAAACCCCAGCATCATGCACTACTCCCATGTAACAAATCTGCACATGGACCCTCTGTATCCAAAATAAAAGTTGACTTTTAAAAAGAAGAGATTCTAGCCAGGCGCGGTGGCTCACGCCTGTAATCCCAGTATTTTGGGAGGCCAAGGTGGGTGGATCACAAGGTCAGGAGATCAAGACCATCCTGGCTAACATGGTGAAACCCTATCTCTACTAAAAATACAAAAAATTAGCCAGGCGTGGTGGTGGGTGCCTTGTAGTCCCAGCTACTTGGGAGGCTGAGGCAGAAGAGTGGTGTGAGTCTGGGAGGTGGAGCTTGCAGTGAGCCGAGATCGCACCACTGCACTCCAGCCTGGGCGACAAAGCGAGACTCCGTCTCAAAAAAGTAAATAAATAAAATTTTAAAAAATAAATAAAATAAAATAAAAATAAAGAGATTCCATATATTTCCTCACCCCAATTTGAAGCAAAAATATGTTACTTATTAAATCAATTATAATTAATATTTTCACAGGAGCACAGACATGATTGAAACGTGTTTTTCAGTTTTTTAGAGCTAGATTACAATCTGGTTTCCTGGCATAGCCATACCTGTGTGATTGGTATTGTTGTGAAATTCTGGACTGGTTTCGTACCTCCATTATTCTGATCTGTAAAATAAATAATGATGTGGTTACCAATGCTAAATGTCCTTTATTTATTAATGTAATTGAGTGGCAATAATATGCTAAGCACTGTCACATATATCAAGCTTGAGCCCCTTTTGACTCATCGTTTAGAACACACTAATATAAGATTTCACATGAGTGACTCCTGGTACAGACACCGTTGGTCAGGGAATTCTGTCACAGAAAAAGCCCTTCCCCACCCCACATGGAATCATGTGGGCAACTGGAGTCTTACCATTCTTCATAACCACTTCTTTATTTGAAGATGTTGGAGAACTGAAATTAGAAAAAAACAAAAAAATTAAAAGATGCTGAATAAATATCTACAATTCAGATGTTATATGAAATTTTAAGAAGTATATTTCACTTTATTACATCTCAGAATAGAGGACCAGAAACAGCCTGCCAAAACTCTTCATTTCTTAATAGTGAATTTCCCATTTAAAAAGTAGTATGTCGGCCGGGCGCGGTGGCTCAAGCCTGTAATCCCAGCACTTTGGGAGGCCGAGACGGGCGGATCACGAGGTCAGGAAATCGAGACCATCCTGGCTAACACGGTGAAACCCCGTCTCTACTAAAAAATACAAAAAAAAAAAACGAGCCGGGCGAGGTGGCGGGCGCCTGTAGTCCCAGCTACTCCGGAGGCTGAGGCCGGAGAATGGCGTAAACCCGGGGGACGGCGCTTGCAGTGAGCTGAGATCTGGCCACTGCACTCCAGCCTGGGCGACAGAGCGAGACTCCGTCTCAGAAAAAAAAAGTAGTATGTCTCTCCCCGTTGTCTCTGCATTTAACAGAGAGAGAAAGTAACATACGTTCTTCAAAAAACAAATATGAAAAATAAAGAAAAATTATTTTATTGTATTTTATTTTATTTGAGATGGAGTCTCACCCTGTCGCCCAAGCTGGAGTCCAGTGGTGTGATCTAGGCTCCCTGCAACCTCTGCCTCCTGGGTTCAAGTGATTCTCCTGCCTCAGCCTCCTGAGTAGCTGGGATTACAGGTGTACCACCACACCCTACGAATTCTTGTATTTTTAGTAGAGATCGGGTATCATCATGTTGGCCAGGCTGCTCTTGAACTCCTATCTCAGGTGATCCACCCACCTCGGCCTCCCCAAGTGCTGCAATTACAGGTGTGAGCCACCATGCCCAGCCAGAAAAATTATTTTAAATCAAACTTGATTCTTATTCACTGAATAATACTGCGGGTAGGGGGGCCTACTATGTGCCAAGCAGTGTGCTACACGCTAATGTTTAACCAATAACAAATACAAAATAACAAAATAATGGGCCGGGCACGGTGGCTCAAGCCTGTAATCCCAGCACTTTGGGAGGCCGAGACCGGTGGATCACAAGGTCAGGAGATCAAGACCATCCCGGCTAACCCGGTGAAACCCCGTCTCTACTTAAAAATACAAAAAACTAGCCGTGCGAGGTGGCGGGCGCCTGTGGTCCCAGCTACTCGAGAGGCTGAGGCAGGAGAAAGGCGTAAACCCGGGAGGAGGAGCTTGCAGTGAGCTGAGATCCGGCCATTGCACTCCAGCCTGGGCGACAGAGCAAGACTCCGTCTCAAAAAATAATAATAATAATAATAACAACAAAATAATAAAGCATATAAAACATTTTACAGTGAAATTTCATACTACATTTCATTGTTAACATATCAAAGCCAAAACATCCAAACTTTTGGAAAACAAGACAGACTCAATTACCAAAAAGTTATACTGGAAACTTATGAGCATATAAATTATGATATGTATCCTTGTGTTTGTGTGTATATATACCTTCTCTATACGCATACAAACACACAAACACACACCACATATGTATATAATTTACTTTTCACAAAGTTTAAAAATGGATTTTTCTGGACATGCTGTTTTAGAGTTTGCAATTTTTTAAAAAAATTATATCGCAAATATTTTCCATGTAATTATATACTTTTGACACATTTTTAATGTCATGTGGTATTATATCATAGAAATGTATCATAATGTATTTAACCAAATTTCTACTTTTAAGTATTTGTTTTAAATTTTATTAGCATTATAACAATACTGCATTGAACATTACTGTGGGTTGTTTGTTCACACCCATGAGAAGTTCCTTAAGATAAATTCCTTGAAGTGAAATTTCTAAGTCAAAAGATATACACATTTTTTATTACAGGATATTTCAGACATACACAAATATAAACAGAAAAATATAGTAAGCCCCCATGTACCTGGACCCATCATTCAGCTTTAGTAATTATCAGGTTGTAACCAATCTTGTTTCACCTACAAGCTCACCCTCTTCCCCCACGTGATAGCAGTTTGAATAAAATATCAAAAATTATATCATTTCAGTATATATCTCTAAAAGATAAGAACTTTTAAAAATAACAGCGCAATTACATCTAGAAAATACTGATAATTATTTAACATAAAATTAGTGTTTAAATCTCCAGTTTTGTCATAAACGTCCTAAAGATTTAACAGTTTGTTTATTGCATATTTTAAGTTTTCCGTAAGTTTTACCTATAGTATATGAGAACGTAAATCAAACTCTATACTTAACAATTCCAATCTAAGGTCTCTATATATCGCTATCATATAAACTCAACATTTTTATAACTAGAGAAAAATATATATTACATGATTTGTAGCTGAAGAGTTACTAAATCTATATCATAATAAAGTGCTTTAGAATTAATTATATGGACCCAATTACAAATTAAATGCACCATTCTCTCTGTAATATGATCCCTATTATCTAATGAGAGTTCCTGAAGATAACAAATTGGTGACCATGATGTCTACTAGTTGCTGTTAATAAATGTATGCATGCATGCAATTCATTAACTTTTATCAACTTTATTGAGGTATATAATTTATGTACAGTAAATTGCATTCATGAAAATTATACAATTATATGAGTTTTGGCACAGGCACATACCCATGACCCCATTGCCACAATAAGAATACAGAATGTTTATAACACCCAAAAAAGTTTCCGCTTGCATTTTTAGAGCTAAGAGTTGTTCCCTCCACCCTCAACCCGAGGAAACTACAGATTTGCTTCTGTCACTTTAGATTAGTTAGCATTTTCTTTTTTCTTTTTTGAGATGGAGTTTCACTCTTGCTGCCTAGGCTGGAGTGCAATGGCGTGATCTCAGTTCACCACAACCTCCACCTCCTGGGTTCAAGCGATTATCCTGCCTCAGCCTCCCAAGTAGCTGCGATTACAGGCATGCACCACCACACCCGGCTAATTTTGTATTTTTAGTGGAGACAGTGTTTCTCCATGTTGGTCAGGCTGATCTCGAACTCCCAACCTCAGGTGATCTGCCCACTTTGGCCTCCCAAAATGCTGGGATTACAGGCGTGAACCACCGCACCCAGCCTAGTTAGCATTTTCTACAATTGCATATAAATGGAATCATACATATTCCTTAGCATTTGGCTTCTTTCCGTCTTATCATAATGACTTTGAAATTCATGTATGTGGTTGCATATGTCAGTAGTTCATTCTGTTTTAGTGTTAAGAAATATTTCATTGTATGGATATGCCATACTTTGTCTATGCACACATTCATGAATATTTGGGGTGATTCTCGTTTGGAGCTACTATAAATAAAGATTTAAGAACATTAATGTATAGGAGTTTGTGTGAATATGTTTTTGTTTCTCTTAAATAGCCAGGAATTGAATGACCAAGTCACATAATAGAAGTAACTTTTTAGAAAAGCTGCCAGTCAATTTTGGCTTCCCTGTTATTCAACATTCTTGCTAACATTTGGTATCATCAATCTGTTTAATTTTAACCATTCCAGTGGGTGTGGGTTGCTAGCTCAGTGTAATTTTAGTATCCATTTCCCTGGGGATTAATGATGCCCTGCGTTTTTTCTTATGCCTATAGAGCATTCATATAGTTTCTTTTGTGAAGTGTGCTTAAATCTTTTGCTCATTTTAAAAATCAAATTCATTGACCTCCATAAGTGCTCTTTATATGTGCTGGATGCAAGTCCTGTGTCCGATATACACACTGGAAATATTTTCTTGCATTCTGTCTTCCGTTTTCATTTTCTTAATGGTGGTTTTCAAAGACCAAAAGTTCTAATTTTCATAAAGTCCAATGTAATCTTTTTCTCTGTTATAGCCTATGTTTTTGTTTCTAAAAGAAATATTTGCCCAACAAGGTCACCAAGATTTTCCTCTTGTGCTTCTCCTAGAAGTTTTCAAATTTTAACTTTTACACTTAGGTCCATTTTGAGTTGATTTTTGTGAGTTAAGGTACTTGCATCATTTTGGAGCTAAGGATAAAGAAAACGTCCTATTAAGCTTGCAGAGGTAAAAAACAAGAATCATGCAAGAATTCAGCCAATGCATCCCTCTCACCCCTTCACAGAAGCTAATGGCGGACATGCTCCCACAACATAAGGGCAACAGTCAACAAAGAGAAAGCACAGGCTCTCATAAACAGCAGATCTCACTAGAAGAGTGGTGAAGCGAAACTAAGACTAACCATTGTACATCAGACATAGAATCAGTCCAGATTGGAGCGAGAGGACAATAAAAGGAAGACCTACAGAGAGATCTCTAAGTGAAACGGGAATTTGAGAGACCACTGCATATTGGAGGAAAGAACATGTGAAAAGAATTAAGACTATGCATGTTTTGAAACTGCAACTACAAAAAGGCCATTTTTAACTCAAGGGAAAAAGAAAGGTTATCCAAAAGAAAGAAAGAAACAAAATACAGTCTACTGTGAACAATATACGTAGTCGTTTTGATGCAAGCACTGATGAACTGAAAGTAGTAATGTAACTATATTGAGCGGGGGGCGGGGGTGAAGGAAAGAAAGATGAGGACATTGTTGGAGACAGGAACTTTGTCAATAATAAAGGAACTTGTTATAAAATCTAACATGTATAAATGGAGAAATCATCTATGTATATTATTTTGATATTATGGCAGTACAGTGAATTGTATGATTGTTACCAAGTCTTTGTTTCCTTCTCTGGGAGAGGATTTTGCATCCCCCTAGGCCATATGACTTGCAGTTCCTCTCTGTGGGTGGAAAATGCTTCCTGCCCCATCTTTAGGCTTGGCTACTATGTGGACAGGAGACAGGGAAATACTGGATAGAAGAGGGCAGTTCCTGGCAAAGGCCCCACTCTTAAGCCTGGAAACCCATGGCCCTAAATGGGAACAGGCTTTCCTGTTTCTGTGCCCAAATGTTGCCTTTTGGCCCACCAGGGCCCCCATCCAGTACCCATATAAACCCCAAACCCCAGGCTCCACAAGCAGATGAGCAGATGAACAGGTAAACAAGAGCAGTAGAATGGCATGACAGAGAAGGAGAGACAAGGAGTGTCTGAACATCTAGAGGAGTTTGGCTGGGGACAGTCAGAGAGGAGATTGGCTGCTGGAGAGCCACACTCCAGGGGAAGATCATCTCCCACTCCATCCCCCTTCCAGCTCCCCATCCATCCTGCTGAGAGCCACCTCCACCACTCAATATAACCCCCACATTCACCATCCTTCGAGCCCTTGTGTAACCTGACTTTTCTTGGATGCCAAACAAAAACTTGGGGTCCAAGAGGGCACTAAACTGGTTAACACTTAAGCCATCTGCAGATGGCAGAGCTAAAAGAGCACTGTAACACACCCACTGGGGCTTTGAGAGTCACAGGCACCCAACCCTAGATGCTACCATGAGGCCAGAGCCCAAAAGCACTTGCCCTGGTTCCTGCACCTGCCCGTCTGCATGCTCCCCGTCTTGTAAAAGGTTTGAGCACATGTGGCAGCGGCCAAACAAATGCGCCACACCCCTGTTGCACGTCCTGCAAGGGGGGGTCAGGGAACTCTCCAGTTTTAGCTATATATCTTAATTAGGCCAATGCAATATGAGCAGAAGCAACAATGTGACAGTTCTGCAGAAGTTGCCAGTGTCTGCATGTGCCTGCCATCTCTTGCCCCATTCCCTCTGTCATAAGAACGGCATGCCCAAATAGGGGCTGTTCTTTCAGCCTGGGACTTGGAATGAGAAGTGGAAACAGAGCTAGAGCAGGGTCACAGCAGCCCACCTGTAGCTGTCAGAAGTAACAGGAGCAAGAAAGAAATGTTTGAGGCTACAAACTTCTGTAATATAGGGGTTGTTTGTTTCTAGAAAAAAGGTGACTAATACAAGCAGTGACCAACAGAAGAAACAACTAAAAATTTGAAAATGTTTGCCTATAGAAATAACTAGAAGACAATTTTTCCTTTAATGTGTGTCTTGTCACCTTTTGATTTTTTGAAACCATGTAGGTGTATTACTTTGATTAAAATTTCTAATTTAATTTTTTAAAAAGATACCTTCCTTTAGAAACTTATAAATTAGCATTACGGTTTACATTAAGTGTCTTGTGAATATAAATTTAATTTCTTGAGCAACAAAAGTGAGGTTCCCATCCAAGTAATAATGAAACTATAATAAAGATATGCTTTAGCCAAATAATCTAACCTACCTAAACTCCAGACTTTGTAGTACAGGTTAAAATGTAACTGAATATAATATATGAAATAGGCACAAATACCCAGACATTACCCAGGCAGACTTTGTCCTGCCAGCTGTGCTTGCCTCATTTCACCTCTTTCCTTCTCTTTCTGCTCCAGCTACTCTAGCATTATTCAGTTCCTTGAACACTTCATGGTTCATTTTTCCCTTAGCACCTGCTGTTCCCTCCACCTGGAATGTTCTCCATCCTCCTAGTGATTTTCTACATATCCTCCAGATGACAGCGTATCACTTCCTCAGGAACACAATCCTAACTTCTGCGAGTTCCAATCCCCCTATTGTATGTGCTCACTGCTTCCTATACTTTTCTTTCACAACACATTTCCAAGTTTATTTGGAATAATATATATCATTTGATTAACAAGGGCTTCCCTATTAGACTTAGTCCATGAGGGCAGGGACTAACCTTGTTGTGCTCACCATTGTAGACCCAGCACCTAGCATGGGGCCTCGCTACTTAAAAGCACCAATTATTTTTAAAATGTGTTGCATGCACAAATGAACTAAGAAATTAATGAAAATACTCTGAAATCAAAGTGGAAAATGGGAGGTCACACAGGATTTCTTTTTGGATCAAGAATAAACCCAACTTGAGAAAGAAATGTGCAAAGTGAGAATAATGACCCCTACTCACTCTGTGTTTAGAAACTGTGTATTGAGCTTAAAATACAATCCTCCTTCCTACAGACAGAATATTGAATAGCCCCAGGGAGCTGAAAGATATTTTAAATTTCGGATCTATTATTTGAAAGAACACATAAAACAACAACTGTTGTTTCCTTCATAATGAATTAATGAGCCATATTATTAGATTCAAATGATCATTGACTTATGTGATTTCTAAGATCTAAAGCTTCTGAAGCTAAAATTAAGCCCATTAACTTTATCTTAAAAACAGAACTGGGATTTTTCTAATTCTTGGTGTACATTTTACTGGTGTAATACACAAATCAGGCATTTCTGTGTAACCCAGGTGTGGAACCAGGACTAGGCTTTAACCACCTAAAGGATATAAGTCACTTACTATTCAAAAGAGAACCTGAAGGAAAGCACCCATTGACTCAGAAACAATGGAAGAAGAAAACTGTTAATGTCTATATGTAAAGATTTTATCAGTTTTGGACTAAGGAGTCTTTAACCTGAGTTTTGCCAGACTCTCCTGCTTGCTGCTGTCCGCTGTGTTCACACTAAATTCCCTGATGGATTTGTTGAGATGGCACACAATGAGTCAGTGAGAGACATGACATACCTTAATTGCTATTCAGATTTTGAATATTCTTTTTCATAGAAAAAGCTGTAAATTGTTCCTTAAATGATGTATAAAGAAGCCAAAGGGACAACAGAAATAGAAACAGGAATTTAATTGCCATCTCTTAACAGTTAAAACAATTTAACCCCTTTTCTTTGAAGGACAGGATATATATTTCTGAAGTTTTCAATTTTTTTCTTACTCTTTTCTCACATAATAATGGCAGGAGATACTGTGGAATTAATATTTCCTTGTAAGTATGAAAGAAATCTGAACACTGATTTGAGGAGTCATTTTCTCATAGAGAAATACTTTGATACATACTACAAAAGTTTCTTGGATATTTTGAACAAATAATCCTTATCTCTTAAAAAAAGCTTATCTTTTTACCTCAAGCATAAACTCTGTTCAATAATTTTTGTAGCTACCTGTATGATCTAGCATATCCATTTTGAATCACAAACAAATGTAGATATGAAACAACATAAAGAAATCACAGAGCCATCTAATTTCACACTTGCACTTAAGTTCACAAATACATTGCTTTAAAAGACGTGCAGTTACTCACCTTACATTCTTCCTGGCAAATATATGGTCCAAGGTTAGTGAAAATCCTATACATAAAAAAATCAGTGAAAAACTAAACAAGATTTTTTTTCCCATCAGAAAAGAATCAGTTTCTTCAAAGCAAGAACATCTGTTAATTCATAAATGCAAACAGAGCAGATGCAGTACTTTTCATGCCATGTGACTGACAGCATATTTAACCAATAACAGGGCAGCTTTCTCAGAATGTATTCCATGGTAGGGGGGAGGGGGGAGGGAGGGGTCTGATAGTGCTTACAGTATAGAGTGAAACAAATATTTAGGTTTTTAATTATTCATCTCATGGAAAGATTATTAAGGAGCCAATTTTTAAAGAAAATATATTTGCCACTTAAGCTCATTTTAGAAATTGGCATTGTTTTGATACTGTCATATAACGCTTAAGACTTTGTTTTATATACTTCATACTACATATATGTCATACTGTTATATATTTCATACTACACTTCAGGAAGCTATTAATTTCTCCCCAAAATCTATGAAGTATATATTTTTACATGTATTTTTCAGGTGAATAAATAAATAAAAATCTTCGGAACTTCCCTAAATTCACATGTATGTCCTAGTTCACAGTTTCCTGATGAATTCATAAGCCTCCATTTGCCAAGAGGCGTGGACAGCAACGGTGAGGAGCACCAGCTTTGGAATCAAAAGCTCCTTACCAGTGAGCAAGCTGACACCAGGCAGGTGATTTTCCCTCTGGAGTCTTGTTTCCTCATCTGCGGAGTGGGGACAGACACATTTAATTGTTGTGAAGATTAAATGGGATCATGGATAAAAGGCTCTTTTTTTTTCAGAGTCTCCCTCTTCAGGCTGGAGTGCAATGGCGCGATCTCGGCTCACTGCAACCTCAACCTCCTAAATTCAAGTGATTCTCCTGCCTCAACCTCCTGAGTAGCTGGGATTACAGGCGTGCACCACCACGCCCAGCTAATTTTTGTATTTTTAGTAGAGGCGGGGTTTCACCATGTTGGCCAGGCTGGTCTCCTGCTATTGACCTCAGATGATCTGCCCGCCTCGGCTCCCCAGAGTGCTGGGATTACAGGCGTGAGCCACCGCGCCAGGCCAAGAGAGGCTCTTCTTAACTCAACGCTTAGCTAGGTAGAGTGTCTATTGTTATTCCTTCCCTGCTGACCTCTCCTTTCACCTCACTCCCCTAAGAGCCTGAAAAACAAAACAAATGACAAAATTCCTAAGAGTTTTTACATTTTTTAAAATATAATTAAAATGCCACAATAAAGAAAATCCTCCAAAATTAAAGTGTCAAGTGTCACCATTTGGGGCACTTAGGAACGTTGATGGCTTAAAGACAAAGTACTGGTAGCAGAAAAGAGCTATTTGTAAGTGAAATTTCAAAGAGATGATGGACTCTAGGAAAGCTGGGGTCTTCGCGCTGAGGAGACATTCCTATTCCTCTCACACACCACTTTCTCCCAACATAGTTCAGGGGACTCCAGTAGAAAATAAGAAGAGGAGAATAAAGCAGAATGACTAGGGGAAGTGGGAGAATGCAGGAATAAGGAAGAAAGTTGCTAACAAAAATTACAAAATCAAAAGGGTCGCTGGCCTTAAATGTGGCCCTTCCGTGCCGCATCTAATTCCTACTCCCTCCTCATACTGTCTTTTCTTCTCTGTTTTCATTTCACCCAGCTTCTACTGTTCACCACTCCTTTTCTCTTTCTGTTCTTTTCCTGATTCCGTGGAATTTCATGTAACAAGCAGGTCTGGATAAGAGAAGTTAGTTTTAGGTAATGTTGACAGATAACCTATAGGATAACCTGTTAAAGCTGAATGTCAAAAAAACCACAAATGATTTTAATATAAGTATGTTCCATGCAATATTTGGGACATACTATATTTAAAACTTATTGTTTATTTGAAAAATTAAGTGTAACTGGGCATCCTATATTTTAAGTTTGCTAAACCAGCCAGTCCTATTCTTAGGGAAGCTCAGCTACTCAAAGTGTAAAGTGCATACAAATCACATGAGATTCTGTTAAAATGCAAATTGTGACCCAGTAGGTCTGGAGTGGGGTGTAGGGTACCACATTCCTAACCAGCTCCCAGATTATGATGATAGTGATGCTGCTTGCCTGAGAACCGCCCTTTGAGTTGCAAGGATCTAGAACAGCATTGTTCAACAGAAACAGAATGAAGGCTACACATGGAATTTAAAATGTTCTAGTCACATTAAAAAGAAGTAAAAATAAACAGATGAAACTAATGTTAACAGTATTTTTATTTAACCTATCTAAAATACTATCATTTCAAACACACTTAATTTTAAGAATTATTAAACATTTTACATTTTTTCTGCGCTAAATCTGAACTCTAGTGTATAATTTTTAAAATTTATTTATTTCTATATTTTGTAGAGATGGGGGTCTTGATATGTTACCCAGGCTGGTCTCGAACTCCTGGGCTCAAGCAGTCCTCCCACCTCAGCCTCCAAAAGTGCTGGAATTACAGGCATGAGCCACCGTGCTACTTATATCTCAATTCAAATAAGCAAAATTTCAAGCGTTCAGTGGACACTTGTGGCTGGCGCCCACTGTATTGGACAGTGCAGATACAGAACATCTCCTGCAGCTGCCAGAGCAGTACCTGGTATTCTCCCATGGGAGCAGTGGCAGTGCCTACTCCTCAAGGCCCTGGTCAGGAGAAAGTGAGACCCAAGTCAATGATGATCCTGCATTGTGACAACAATGGTTCTGTGAACACTGAGAAAGGAGAGTGTTAGTCCCTTAGTGGTTATCACATAAGAATCTTTCGGCCAGGCATGGTGGCCCACGCCTGTAATCCCAGCATTTAGGAGGCCGAGGTGGGCGGATCACGAGGACAGGAGCTCAAGACCAGCCTGGCCGACATAGTGAAACCCCGTCTCTACTAAAAATACAAAAAAGTAGCCGGGCATGGTGGCAGGTGCCTGTAATCCCAGCTACTAGGGAGGCTGAGGCAGGAGAATTGCTTGAACTCAGGAGGCGGAGGTTGCAGTGAGTCGAGACCATGCCACTGCACTCCAGCCTGGAAAACAGAGCAAGACTCCATCTCAAAAAAAAAAAAAAAAAAAAGAATCTTTCATGGAAATATGCTTGGGTTTACATTTTCAGACATACACACAATATTTTTAATTTAAAGTATCATTTTAATAGATTTTATGTCCTGATCCTAAAATTTTAACATAGTATTCTTTGTGTTGTTAAAACATTCTCCCACTTGGTTAAGAACATTCAAGGCATAATAATTAGTAGCTAGTAGGTTTCACACATGTATTTTAGACTAGAAGTCACACTTAAGATGTGATTGTCTGAGAACAGCTCATCTTGTGACTTTGGAGGAGAAAAACAGTGAGAAGAAATGCTAATTAGACATCTTAGAGGCTGCAAAGCACTAGGGTGTCACCTGCCTGGCATCATACCTTCCTGCTCAGACTGCTGAGGAGCCTCTGTGAAGAACTGTGAAGGGTCTGAGATTTTACTCACTTCAAAGCTAACTAGTTAGTCTGACAGTTTTATGAATGCTGACAGAAGACACAGACTCCTGGGTCAGAGAAAAGGACTTTATTACTCACCACCCAGCAAGTGGCACAAGCACCAGTATATCCGGTCAGTTCCCCTTCCCCTTGGAGTAATGTAGGTAGGCCCAGATGGATACTTGCACACACAGTGGGCTTCATTTCAGGAGAAACCCTGAGCTTAAGGAGCCCCAATTTTTTTATAGTGGGTAGTAAACCTATCTGCCCTTTGCTCTGAGGGGAAACACCACCTCTACTTTCCAATGCTATAAGCAAGCCTGTCCTTTGCTACAAAGGGGACATGATTTCTACCGTTCAAGGCTTCTCCCCATACAAACATCCTAGAAAAGGTATTCAGAACAGAGAGCAGTTAGAGACTAGCTCATAACACATGCAGAAAATGCAGAGGCACATGCAAAACTTCCCCTCTACCGTCTCCACGGGAGAACAGGAAACTGTATAGCCATGCTACCTTCTTCACAACTGGAAACAACTTGGGTTTGCTTTATTTTTTCATTTACTATATATAACTAAATGATATGTTACCTGAATATTTGAATACCAAAAATCTATCTTCCCATAATCATATATGACCATATAGAATTGTGTTCCCACAGGAACAAAAATGGATCTAACTTAAGAATTCTAATATTTACCTTGAGAAGACTAATGGGTGCACAGTCTCTATTCATTCAATGCTCTCAGACCAAAAGTTGCATAAATGTTTAAATCAGTTATAATGGTCTTTGCACAGTGATTCAAAATCCGAATCCATGTACCTCCTACAAAGCCCAGCGTGGCCTGGGCCCTGCTGGTCTCTCTTGCCTCATTTAACACCAGCTCCTCCTCCTGAACATGTTCCAGGCACTCTGGCTCGCACTCAGCTTCTCAGCACCCTCAACATGCCAAGCTCCTTTGCACCCAAGTGACCTTGCACATATTGTTCTCTCTGTGAAGTCACCTCATACCTCTCTACCTCTCCCTGTATCCTATTCACTTTCATCATAACAAACATATATCACAATTTGCACTGAGAGATTTATTTTCTTGTGTACTTACTGATGCTGTTGTTTCATCACACGGTACACTCCATGAGGGCAGATACTATGTCTATTTGACTGATATATACCTGGAGCCCAAGTTGGTGCTCAGTAAAATACACAGAATGAATGAATGATCCTATCGAAAAATGCCACATAATTCTCACTTTGTGCCACATGGTTATGACTCCCAAGGCCTGAGTCTTTAGGCAACTATAATGGGAAAATCAATTAATTCAAGTATTCCATACAATTCTGCCACTTGAAAATGGGAACAGACAAAATCCAGGTTACATCAGTTCACTAACACCCTCCATTCCCCAAGGAGCAAGAGGTACTGTATAACTCTTTATCAAGTTCAGAGCAAAACTGCTGCCGTGATTTCTACCAATTTTCATCAAATTAGCTTCTGCATTAATTAGAATCAGGATGGTACATTAAATAGTTGTAAGTGCTTTTAATTTTAATGTTCACATTTCTCACGTTAGGTTTCCCTTTGACTTCCTGAAACACAGATGATGTGCCAGATTAATGGCACTTACTTGTGTTCTGGGCTGCTCAAGCTAAACTAAGACAGGAGACCTGCTCTTGAAACAAATTTGTGCATTCAACAAATACTGATTGTCACCGTGCTAGATTCTTTACCAGGAATACAAAGTGCAAAATACAGTCCTCACCCCCAAAATCCTCCCAGCCCAGTAACATGCAGAAATGTAAACACCTTTGGGATACAGCAAACCAGTGACCTTGCTTAAGCTCAGCCCCACCTCTTCCCCAGGCAATGGCTGATTAAATGAAGGAGACAGTGGCAGGTATATAATAGACACTCCGATTTGGGTTTCTTTACTTGAAGTACAAAAGAGCCTTTATCAGAAGGATTTGCTAAATGACATATTTAGTGTGGTAATCAAGGCAAGACTAGGAAGAGAGGCTTGAGCCTCACAGACCTGGGTCCCAGGGAAAGAAAGGCCTCCACTACCCTCAAAAAATGCTCTCACCAGGCACCTGCGGCGTCCACTTTGACAGAGACACTGAGATGAAATTCAGGTTGAGAATATGTGCCATGTGATGTTGCCCTATCCTTGAAGTCACATTTATAACAAGGGCAAAATGAATTATTTGGATATAAATTAGCCAGCACACTTAGTTTCTTTTTTTGTTTGTTTTTTTTTTTTTTTTTTTTTTTTTGAGATGGAGTCTCACTCTGTTGCCCAGACCGGACTGCAATGGCGTGATCTCAGCTTATTGCAACCTCCACCTCCCAGGTTCAAGCGATTCTCACGCCTCAGCCTCCCGAGTAGCTTGGGAATACATGCGTGAGCCACTGCGCCTGGATCATTTTTGTAATTTTTGTAGAGACGGGGTTTCACCATGTTGGCCAGGCTGGTCTCAAACTTCTGACCTCAGGTGATCTATCCGCCTTGGCCTCCCAAAGTTCTGGGATTACAGGTATGAGCCACCATGCCCGGCCATGCACACTTAGTTTCAAAGGGAGTATTATATACAACTACTTGGTAACAACTCCAATATATTATTTTCTAAATAATTAAATACTTTTGTGAATTCTAACTTAAAACCCATCTAAGTAAAATTTAAAATTCACATGTACATGGGCACACTATTCCATAGTATGCGAAATGGCTGTATCTATGAACTGGCTACAGAGTCATTCATTTTGGCTATCCTCATAATTAGCAATGATCGCTAGAACCAAAGAGATCAAGAAGCAATTTTTAAATCAACAGAAAAATTACTTCTGTTCTTTTGTATAGCAATGCAAACCCAGAACTCCTCTCTTCTTCTTTTCTTTTTTCTTCCTCTATTTCCTTCCTTTTCTCTCACTTTTTTTAATTCAAAGGAAAAAACTGTTTTATAGCAAGTCCTTTAAGCGATAAAGTCTAAATAATATAAAGTGTCTGAGATTTTGCATGTTTATTTTGGTAGGAATTTTTATATTTATACATTATAATCATTTACATATCATATTTGAATAATCTTAAAATAATCCTGATGATTTTTCATTTTACTGTGGAATGCAAGGGCTGAAAGAGTCACTTCTGCCATTCTCCATCACCAAAGATCAACTGTTTCCCCACGGAACTCACAGACAACACAGATCTGGTCCATCTACCCAGTTGTGAAATCTCTCCAGGGAAGGAGATGCTAACACATTTCTCACATTGCAGTGAGAAAAATTATCTTTCTTTTCCTAGTGAGAAAAATTATCTTTCTTTTCTTAGAACTCAAAGGTCCCTACAGAAATAGAAGTTTATTTCCCTTTGCTTGATTCTCAGCCAAGCTCAAGAACACCTGGAGAACAACTTTTAATATGCATCTTAAAATTATATCTCCCTTCCAGGAATTTACAAAGAGCATCAAAGAACAGCTTTGTCAACTCCCCCTAGATCCCACACAGAGGTTTAATTATAATAACTGGATTTTAAAGATCAGCAATGAGTATTAGGAAGATCATACGGCAACACAGACTTATTTCTTTAGTTCTACCTTGGAATAGATGTGAGAAGAAATAATCACTGCACCAAGCAGTAGCTAGAGTGAGAGGATAAGCAGTCTCATTCAGGCCAGGTGTGGTGGCTCACACCTGTAATTCCAGCACTTTGGGAGGCCGAGGCGGGCGGATCACGAGGTCAGGAGTTCGAGACCAGCCTGGCTAACACAGTGAAACCTCCGTCTCTACTAAAAATACAAAAAATTAGCCAGGTATGGTGGCAGTGACTATAATCCCAGCTACTCGGGAGACTGAGGCAGGAGAATGGCATGAACCTGGGAGGCGGAGCTTGCAGTGAGCCAAGATTGTATCCACAGCCTGGGTGACAGAGCGAGACTCCATCTCAAAAGAAAAAAAGAAATCTCACTCATTTTAGACAATGAAAAAATGGTGTTTAATAATTTAATCAGGAAAATGAAGCACTCAACATTAATTATGAGTAGTTACACAGAGCATGTAATCATCAGTCTTACCTTCACTGCTTCTCCATGCTCACTTAAAGTTGTTATTTTAACTTGTCACATTTCCATAGCAACTGCTGCCTCCATTTTTATAGCTAAAGTACTAGGAATCCCCCTAAATGTTCCAGTATTAATCATCAATATTGCAAAAACCTTTGGCTCTTTTCCCAAAATGGCTAGATCTGCCCAGGGTGGCATCAAGAATCATGATCACTCTTGACCTAAATCTCCTCATCAATTGATCTAATGTATGAAGACCTACTTTTCTTCTTGGTTGGAGAGAGTGGGGTGTCTCTGAGAGAAATCAAATAGAAATGCCTTTCTACCCCAACTGAATGTTAAACCAAATGAGAAACAGCACAAGGGGTAAAACAAGCAGAGGCCCAAATGCCACCTTTATTGGCGTGCAAGGCCAGGACAGAGAATGGAGGAAAGCGTAGAGTAGACACAAAATGGATTGTAACTGAGCCCTCCCACCAGAAGACAGACATGGCAACCTATCCTGGCAGCACTGAACTCTTGGTGGGAAAAAAAGGCCTGTCTAGGAAAAAAACAGGGGAAATGCATGCTCTGTGTTCAGGCTGGGTCTCAAAAAGGAAAAGTTGAACATGCCCAGACTACTCTTTTGAAATGTGCTACAGATGCCACACATCCTTACCTGGCACGGAATGAGTAAAGTGACAGATGGAAACCAGTTTATTAACTAAACTCCTTCTACTTGGAACATAACAGAAAAGAGGGAAAATTGTTCTCCTTCCTGCTCCCACTCCCCCTGCACATTGCAAGAGCTACCAAGTAGGATTCTTTAGTGATGGTGTCTCTTGGTTTTCATATACTCTATAGTAACCCAAAGATAGCAGGTTGAAACTTACAATAAAAATACTTCTATCTTAACAATAACTCTCTAGTTTTCCTGATGTTTGTCTATTCTATTTCCATCTATTTTGTGCCTTATTTAGTTCACATTCATTAAAATTTTTTCTAAACTTAAAAATCAAAATTCTGCCTTATAACTAATCTGAAAACCAACCAACAAAGAAGTTAAGCAAGTTAACTTCTTTAACTCTCCATTTTCTCTTTGCAAAATGGGGCTAACAGTACCTACGACACAGGGATTGCTTTGAGGATTAAAAGATACTATGCATGTGAAATGCTTAGTCATCCTATGTCTGGCACCAAAATAACACTCAGTACATATTAGAAAAGGTGATGGTGGTGATGGTGACAGTGATGATATCAGTTCTTTTGCTCTTTCATTCATGACCTAACTCCAAAACACATCCTGAAGAGTATGACCTCTCTCCACCTGCAAAGTTACTACCTATTCCCTCTCACCTGGACTGTTGTAGCAGCCCCCTCCTTGAATAACCTGAGGCCTTGCCCCTCTGTCATGGTTCTTCTATAGCAGGCACAGTGAGCATTTTAAAATAGACATTTGATCTTGTCACTCTCTTACTTTAACCCCTCCAGTGCTTATCATTACAGTTGGAATAACACCCCAATCTCTTATCCCGGCCTGCAGTTTGGACACAAGTTGGCCCTGCCCATCTCTCTGACTTCACCTTCCTCTACTTTCCTGCCAGCTCACCAGTCTGCAACCCTGGGGCCTTGTTTTTTTTTCCTCTAACCCCAAGCAGATTCTTTTGGGGGACTCTTTTAGGGAAATTCAGAGTCCAATATCAAAGGATAGTCCCTCCTCCTTTCAGGCTCCAAATTAAGTAATAAGTTCATCACAAAGTGAAAAATTCAAAATGTAAAGCACCAAGAAAGAAAAATTAAATCCCTTTTTTCTTCTTTGCTGAGAAATAGTAATCATAATCCTTGGCTCATAACACACTCTGACCATTGGTTCATGCCTTGTTTATGGGATTTTTAAAATGTACAAAAATGTAATAATTAAGCTCATTACTGAAAGTAAGCCAATAATCCAACATCCAAATATGATCCAACATCCAAATTTGATCCTCACCTCCCTCCACTTAATGTCACTATCATCCTGAATACAGGATGCAGAAGACTTGAATAGCACTATCAATCACCTTGGGCTAGTTCATACTTATAGAATGTTCCACCCAACATCAGCAGAATATACTTTCTTTTCAAATGTGCATAGAAAATTCACATATATTTGGAAATTCCCATATATTTGAAAATAAGTAACATACCTCTAATTCCATGATTCAAAAAGGAAGACAAAAGAGAAATTAATAAACATTTTGAATTGAATTAAAACTAAAACATAACATACCAAAACCTGAGGCAAGCAGCTCAAGCAGTGCTTAGAGGGATATGTAGAGCATTAAATATATTAGAAAAGACTGAAGGTTTCAAATCAATGACTGTAGTGAATTCTATAATGTTATGTTACCTCAGCATCAATTCTGAATATAAGTTGAAATTTCTCATGCCAGAGCAGGGCTTAGTCACACTTGACACAGTTTCCATTTATCTAGCTCTTCCCAGTTCCTCAATGTGGTTGATCTAGATAGCCCCCAATACAATTGCCTCTGGTTGACAACTTCCCTATGGGGAAGCTAGATACAGCCCCAGGGACAGGCCCCACTGACCCCCACACCCCACACAGACTGCATGGAAATGTCACAGTAACCATCTCTCAGTCACAACATGGCCCCACAGAACTCATGCCTGCGTGCTTTAAACTCACCAATGAAAACTTCCCATGGGAAATCTGTCTGAATAATACTTTGGACCCCAATAAACGCTTTAATCCCACAAGTCCTCTGTCTCTGCCTCTCTCTTGCCCCTACCCGCTGGTTGAGCATGTGTGTCCCAAATGGCCCTGCAAGGTGTGCTGCCCTGTTCTTTCTGGGCTCTGTCAAGGAAGCAAACCGCTTCTGTTAGGTGATGTGTTTTGCTGTGCTGCCTCCTCTGTGTTTCATCTGCTGACACACTCAGACTTCTTTCCTGGTCAGGGTTCTCCTAGAGAAAGGCTATCTTGGTGGGAATAAACTAGACACAGGTCAACAAGGAACCACAGGGTGTCTCCCAGTAAAACAAGCGTACTGTGAAAGGGACACCCGGGCATGGGTCAGACACTTAGGCATTAGGCCATCGATCCCCCAGGTTAAAGAACTGTCCCATGAAATGTACACTGTAAACATCCATAACCATCAGGGAGTCCCATTACAGCAAGGATGCATGTTATAGCCACTCTCCAGAGAGAGACCTCAAGACCAAATTAGAAAGAATTTTTTAAAAGTATCTAAGCTTCCACTTTAATAAACCAAAAAAGAAAAAGAAAAAGAGCAAATTTAAATTCAAAACAAGCAGAAGAAAGTAAATAATGAAGGCCAAATGACATTGAAAACAAACAAACAAAAAAACAAATACATTGCTTGATAGTTCATGCTGAAAAAAAAAGAAAAGAAAAAAGTAAAATAAATAAAAACAACATAAAATTAGTGAAACAAAAGCTGGTTCTTTGAACAGATCAATAAGATTGTTAGACTTCTAACTGTGATGGTTAATTCTGTGTATCAACTTGACTGGCCCTAGGGAAGGCCAGATTCATTATTTCTGGGTATAACTGTGAAGTTTTAGCTGGATAAGATTGGCATTTGAGTCAGGGGACTCAGTAAAGTAGACTGCCCTCTCCAATGTAGACATCATCCAATCCATTGAGGGCTTGAAACAGAACAAAAGGCAGAGGAAGAAGGAATTTGCCTCTTATTTCTCCCTGACATCTCATCTCATCTTCTCTGGCCCTTGGACTGAGATTTACACAGTGAGCAGCCCCAGTTCTCAGGCCTTCACTCTCAGACTGAATTAAACAACTGATATCTTTGGTCTCCAGCTTGGAGATAGCAGATCGTGGGACTTCTCAGCCTCCACAACTGCATGAACCAATTTCTCATAATAAATCCTCCGTGTGTGTGTGCGTGCGTGTGCATGCATACACGTTCTATTGGTTCTGCTTTTATGAAGAACCCTGACTAATACACTGACCGAGAAACAAGAGAGAAAGAGAGAAGACACAAATCACCAAAATCAGGAATGAAAGATGAGAAATCACTATAAATCTATGGATATTAAAAAGATAAAAAGAGAATATTACAAACAGCTTCATGCTGTAAGTTAGACAAACTAGATGCAATGGACAAATTCCCAGAAAGGCACATACCATCAAAGCTCACTCAAGAAAAAATAACCTGAATAGCACTACATCTACTAAAGAAATTGAAGTCATAGTTTGGAAACTTCCAACACAAATATATAACATATACATATATATACACATATGTATATCTACATACCCATAATAGAATGTCATAACAGCTTTATGAAATAATTTTGAAAACTTAGATGAAATGGATAAATTCCTAGAAAAATGACTTACCAGATCAGACTCAAAAAACACCTACAGTTTTACAAGTATTTCTTTAACTATTAAAGAGATCTAAGCTGTGGTTAATAACCTTCCCATAAAGAAAACACCAGGCCCCAAAGGTTTTACAGGATGTTTGATTAAACCTTCAAGGAACAAATCATCCCAATTTTATATGAACACTTAAAGACAACAGAAAAAGAGGAAGTATTTCCCCAACTAATTTCAAGTACAGTTTAATATTTATATCATAATCAGACATGACGAATACCTCTTCAAGTATTTACGGGTCATACGTTTCCTTCTTTATGATATGCCTATTCATGTTTTTGGTTTGTTTGTTTGTTTTTGGGAGACAGAGTCTCGCTCTGTTGCCCAGGCTACAGTGCAGTGGTGTGATCTTGGTTCACTGCAACCTCTGCCACTCAGGTTCAAGCGATTCTCCTGCCTCGGCCTCCCGAGTAGCTGGGACTACAGGCAGATGCCATCACACCCAGCTAATTTTTTTTTTCTTTTGTATTTTTAGTAAAGAGATGGGGGTTTCACTATGTTGGCCAGGCTGGTCTCGAACTCCTGACTTCAAGTGATCCACCTGCCTCAGCCTCCCAAAGTGCTAGGATTACAGATGTGAGCCACTACGGCTGGCCTACTCATGTCTTTTGTCATGTTTTCTCATTGTATTATTTGTTCTGTTTTTATTGTTATGTAGAAGGAATTCTTTGTTTGTTTCTTTTGAGAAAGAGTCTCACTCTATTGCCCAGGCTAGAGTGCAATGGAATGATCTCGGCTCACTGCAACCTCTGCCTCCTGAGTTCAAGTGATTTTCCTGCCTCAGCCTCCTCAGTAACTAGGATTACAGGCATGCGCCACCATGCCTGGCCAAGTTTTGTATTTTCAGTACAGAGGGGGTTTCACCATGTTGGCCAGGCTGGTCTCGAACTCCTGACCTAAGGTGATCCCCCGGCCTTAGCCTCCTAAAGTGCTGGGATTACAGGCGTGAGCCACCGTGCCTGGCCAGAAATTTTTTAAAATATTAATCCTTTGTAAGTTTTGTGGCTAGGGATAGCAATCCTCAGCATGCAACTTGTGTTTTCACTTTCTTTCAGATGTTTTTTGATGAAGAGGGTCTTAATTTTAATATGATCAAACTTATCATTCTTGTCATGTGTAGAAACATTTGCCTTTCGTAAGTTCAAAAAGATATTCACCTTTGTTCTCTATTAAGAATTTCAAAGTTTTCTTGTTGATATTTAAGCCCTTAATTTATCCGGGGTTGATTTTTGCTTTCAGGGTGAGATAGTGGCACAATTTCATTGGGTAATCACTTTTTGTGCAGCTCCATCTTTTTTAAATATTAATTTATTTTTAATTATTTATTCTTTAACAAAATCTGTGTATATTCATGGTGCACAACATATTTTAATATATATATATATATATATATATACATTGTACAATGGTTAAAAAGAGCTAACTACATGATTGCATATTCAGAAAACTCCATTGTCTCAGCCCAAAATCTCCTTAAGCTGATAAGAAACTTCAGCAAAGTCTCAGGATACAAAATTAATGTGCAAAAATCACAAGCATTCTTATACACCAGTAACAGACAAGCAGAGAGCCAAATCAGGAATGAACTTCCATTCACAATAGCTTCAAAGAGAATAAAATACCTAGGAATCCAACTTACAAGGGATGTAAAGGACCTCTTCAAGGAGAACTACAAACCACTGCTCAGTGAAATAAAAGAGGACACAAACAAATGGAAGAACATACCATACTCATGGATAGGAAGAATCAATATCGTGAAAATGGCCATACTGCCCAAGGTCATTTATAGATTCAATGCCATCCCCATCAAGCTACCAATGAGTTTCTTCACAGAATTGGAAAAAACTGCTTTAAAGTTCATATGGAACCAAAAAAGAGCCCGCATTGCCAAGACAATCCTAAGTCAAAAGAACAAAGCTGGAGGCATCATGCTACCTGACTTCAAACTACACTACAAGGCTACAGTAACCAAAACAGCATGGTACTGGTACCAAAGCAGAGATATAGACCAATGGAACAGAACAGAGTCCTCAGAAATAATACCACACATCTACAGCCATCTGATCTTTGATAAACCTGAGAAAAACAAGAAATGGGGAAAGGTTTCCCTATTTAATAAATGGGGCTGGGAAAATTGGCTAGCCATAAGTAGAAAGCTGAAACTGGATCCTTTCCTTACTCATTATATGAAAATTAATTCAAGGTGGATTAGAGACTTAAATGTTAGACCTAATACCATAAAATCCCTAGAAGAAAACCTAGGTAATACCATTCAGGACATAGGCATGGGCAAGGACTTCATGTCTAAAACACCAAAAGCAACGGCAACAGAAGCCAAAATTGACAAATGGGATCTAATTAAACTAAAGAGCTTCTGCACAGCAAAAAAAAACTACCATCAGAGTGAACAGGCAACCCACAGAATGGGAGAAAATGTTTGCAATCTACTCATCTGACAAAGGGCTAATATCCAGAACCTACAAAGAACTCAAACAAATTTACAAGAAAAAAACAACCCCATCAAAAAGTGGGCAAAGGATATGAACAGACATTTCTCAAAAGAAGACATTCATATAGCCAACAGACACATGAAAAAATGCTCATCATCACTGGCCATCAGAAAAATGTAAATCAAAACCACAATGAGATACCATCTCACACCAGTTAGAATGGCAATCATCAAAAAGTGAGGAAACAACAGGTGCTGGAGAGGATGTGGAGAAACAGGAACACTTCTACACTGTTGGTGGGATCGTAAACTAGTTCGACCATTATGGAAAACAGTATGGTGATTCCTCAAGGATCTAGAACTAGAAGTACCATATGACCCAGCCATCCCATTACTGGGGATATACCCAGAAGATCATGAATCATGCTGCTTTAAAGACACATGCACACGTATGTTTATTGCGGCACTATTCACAATAGCAAAGACTTGGAATCAACCCAAATGTCCATCAGTGACAGACTGGATTAAGAAAATGTGGCACATATACACCATGGAATACTATGCAGCCATAAAAAAGGATGAGTTTGAGTCCTTTGTAGGGACATGGATGCAGCTGGAAACCATCATTCTCAGCAAACTATCGCAAGAACAGAAAACCAAACACCACATGTTCTCACTCATAGGTGGGAACTGAACAATGAGATCACTTGGACTCGGGAAGGGGACCATCACACACCGGGGCCTATCACGGGGAGGGGGGAGGGGGGAGAGATTGCATTGGGAGTTATATCTGATGTAAATGACGAGTTGATGGGTGCTGACGAGTTGATGGGTGCAGCACACCAACATGGCACAAGTATACATATTTAACAAACCTGCACGTTATGCACATGTACCCTAGAACTTAAAGTATAATAAAAAACACACACACACACACGCACACAAAAAGAGCTAACTAACATATGCATTACCTCAAATACTTTTGTATAATTTTTCTGTGGTGAGAACACTTAAAATCTATTCTCTTAGCAATTTTCAAAATATACTTTGTTATTTATACAGTTGACCCTTGAACAACATGGGGGTTAGGGATGCTGACCTCCCCACACAGTAGAAAATCTGTGTATAACTTCTGACTTTCCAAAAACTTAACTACTAATAGCCTACTGTTGATTGGATAACATAAACAGCCTATTAACACATATTTCATGTTATGTGTATTACATACCATATTCTTACAATAAATTAAGCCACAGAAATGAATGTTAATAACAAAATTATAAAGAAGAGAAAATGTATTTACTACTCATTAAATGGAAATGGATCACCATAAAGGTCTTCATCCTCACAGTCTTCACATTGAGTAGGCTGCGGAGGAGTAAAAGGATGAGGAGTTCTTGCTTTCTCGGGATGTCAGAGGCAGAAGAAAATCTGCCTGTATGTGGACTTGCACAATTCAAACCCATGTTGTCTGTGGGTCAACTGGAGTCACCGTGTTATTCAACAAGTCTCTTGAAAATTTACTCTTCCTGTCAAACTAAACCTTTGTATCCTTTGACCAACATCTCCCCAAATACCCCCAACTCCCACGCCCATCATTCTACTCACTTCTTCTATCAGTTCAAAATTTTTAGATTCCACATATAAGTGAAAACATACAGTATTTGTCTTTTTGTGCCTGGCTTCTTTCATTTACCATAATGCCCTCCAGGTTCATCTATGTTGTTGCAAATAACAAGATTTCCTTCTTTTTTTTTTTTTTTTTTTTTTTTTTGAGACGGAGTCTTGCTCTGCCGCCCAGGCTGGAGTGCAGTGGCTGGATCTCAGCTCACTGCAAGCTCCGCCTCCCGGGTTCATGCCATTCTCCTGCCTCAGCCTCCCGAGTAGCTAGGACTACAGGCGCCAACCACCTCGCCCAGCTAGTTTTTTTGTATTTTTTAGTAGAGACGGGGTTTCACCGTGTTCGCCAGGATGGTCTCCATCTCCTCACCTGGTGATCCACCCCTCTCGACCTCCCAAAGTGCTGGGATTACAGGCTTGAGCCACCACGCCCGGCTGATTTCCTTCTTTTTAATGGCTGAATAGTATTCTGTTATGTATATAAACCATTTTTTATTTGTCCATTCATTTACTGTTGGACTGATTCCATATCTTGGCTATTGTGAATAATGCTGCAATGAACATGGAAGTTCAGACATCTCTTTGACACACTGATTTTATTTGCTTTAGATATATACTCAGTAGTGAGATTGCTGGCTCACATGGTAGATAGATTTTTTTTGTTTGTTTGTTTGTTTGTTTTTGAGACAGAGTCTCGCTCTGTTGCTCAGGCTGGAGTGCAGTGGTATGAGCTCTGCTCCCTGCAACCTCTGCCTCCTGGGTTCAAGCAATTTTCCTGCCTTAGCCTCCTGAGTAGCTGGGATTACAGGCACCTGCCAACACACTCAGCTAATTTTTGTATTTTTAGTACAGACAAGATTTTGCCACATTGGCCAGGCTGGTCTGGAACTCCTGACTTCAGTTGATCCGCCCACCTCAGCCTCCCAAAGTGCTCGCATTACAGGCATGAGCCACCATGCCTGGCCTGATTTTTTATTTTTGCGAACCCTCCATACTGTTTTCCATAAGGGTTGTACTAGTTTACATTCCGCTGAATGTACGCAAGGGTTTCTGTTTCTCCACATCTGCACTAACACTTAGCTTTCATCTTTTTGGCAATAGCCATTCTAACAGGTGTGAGGTGATCTCTCACAGTTTTAATTTGCATTTCCCTGATGATTAGTGATTCTGAGCATTTTTTGAGCATTTTTCATATATCTGATATTCATTCTTGTGTTTTCTTTTCTTTTTTTTTTTTTTTTTTTTTGAGACGGAGTCTCGCTCTGTCGCCCGGGCTGGAGTGCAGTGGCCGGATCTCAGCTCACTGCAAGCTCCGCCTCTCGGGTTTACGCCATTCTCCTGCCTCAGCCTCCCGAGTAGCTGGGACTACAGGCGCCAGCCACCTCGCCCGGCTACCTTTTTGTATTTTTTAGTAGAGACGGGGTTTCACCGTGTTAGCCAGGGTGGTCTCAAACTCCTGACCTCGTGATCCGCCCGTCTCGGCCTCCCAAAGTGCTGGGATTACAGGCTTGAGCCACCGCGCCCGGCCTCATTCTTGTGTTTTCTTTTGAGAAATGTGTATTCAAGTCCTTCGCTCATTTTTCAGTTGGATTGTTTTCTCGTTAGTGTGTTCTTTATATATTTTGGACAGTATCACATATATGCTTTGCAAATATTTTCTGCCATTATGAGGTTGTCTCCTCTGCTGTTTCCTTTGCTGTGCAGAGGATTTTTAATTCGTGTAATCCCATTTGTCTATTTTTACTTTTGTTGCCTGTGCTTTTGAGGTCATATCCAAACAACCTTGTCCAGACCAATGGACAAGGGGAGCTTTTCCCTATTTTTCTAGTGGTTTACAGTTTCAGGTCTTGTGTTTAAATCGTTAATCCACTTTGAGTTGATTTATACATATATCGTATATGCATCCAGTTTCATTCTTCTGCATGTGGATATCCTATTTTCCAAATACCATTTACTGAAGAAAATGTCCTTTCCCAGTTTGTCCTCACAGCATCTTTGTCAAATATCAATGGACTGTAAGGCCTAGTGCAGTGGCTCATGCCTATAATCTCTTGACTTTGGGAGGCGAGGAGGGCCCATCCCTTGTGGTTAGGAGTTCAGGACCAGCCTAACCAAAATAGTGAAACCTCGTCTCTACTAAAAATACAAAAATTAGGCTGGGCACGGTGGCTCACGTATGTAATCCCAGCACTCTGATAGGCAGAGGAGGGTGGATCACTTGAAGTTAGGAGTTCCAGACTATCCTGGCCAACATGGTGAAACCCCATCTCTACCAAAAATACAAAAATTAACTGGGCATGGTGGTGCACGCCTGTAATTCCAGCTACTCAGACGGTTGAGGCAGGAGAATCACTTGAGCCCAGGAGGCAGAGGTTGCAGGGAGCCAAGACTGCACCATTGCACTCCAGCCTGCGTGACAGAGTGAGACTCCATCTCAAAAAAAAAAAATACAAAAATTAGCTGGGTGTGGTGGCGCACACCTGTGATCCCAGTTACTTAGGAGGCTGAGGGAAGAGAATCACTTGAACCCAGGAGGTGGAGGTTGCAGTGAGCCGAGATGGCGCCACTGCACTTCAACTTGGGCAACAGGGTGAGACTCTGTATTCAAAAAAAAAAAAAAAAAAAATCAATTGACTGTAAATGTGTGGAATTATTTCTGGGTTTTTCTGTTCTATGGCTCCATGTGTCTTTTTAAATGCCAATACCATACTGTTTTGATTATTATAACTTTGTAGTGTATTTTGAAGTCAGGTAGTATGATGCCTCTAGCTTTGTTCTTTTTGATCAAGATTGCTTTGGCTATTCATGGTCTTCTGTGGTTCCTTTTGAATCTTAGGATTATTTTTTCTATTTCTCTGAAAAACATCATTGGGATTTTTTAAGAGATGGTATCTCACTATATTGCCCAGCTTGGACTCAAACTTCTGGGCTTAAGAGATCCTTCTACCTCAGTCTCCTGAATTTCTGGGAGTACAGGGACACTTTGATAAAGATTGTATTGAATCTGTAAACCATTTCAACTAGTATAGACAACCTTAATAATATTAATTCTTCCAATCTGTGAACTTGGGATGTCTTTCCATTTGTATGTGTCCACTTCAATTTCTTCCATCAATGTTTTATAGTTTTCAGAATGCAGACCTTTCACCTTCTTGGTTAAACGTATTCCTAAGTTATTTCATTTTTCTTTCTGTAGCTATTGTAAATGGGATTGCTTTCTTGATTTCTTTTTAACATAGTTGTTAGTGTACAGAAACACTACAGATTTTTGTGTGTTGATTTTACATACTGCAGCTTCAGTTAATTCATTCGTTAGTTCTAACAAGTTTCGGTGCAGTTTTTTAAGGTTTTCTATATACAGGATCACGTCACGTGCAAACAAATACAATTTAATTTCTTCCTTTCCAAACCAAATGCCTTCTCTTTCTTACCTAATTGCTCTGGCTAGGACTTCTAGCTCTACCTTTTTGAAAGTCCCTCCTTTACCCATTGATCTGACATCTACTTTTGTCATTTAATAATATTGTATACTCATATGAATCTCTTGCTGGGATTTGTTCATTCTGTTCTATTCAACAATTTGTCTATTTCTGTACCAAAATTATACTCTCTTAGTTGTACTCTCTTAGTTGCATTAAAAATTCCCATATCTGGTAGGCCTAGTCCTTCTCCGGAAGCATTATGGCTATTCATGGCTCTTTACTCTTCCAGCTTTGATTTCATGTTTCATCTCTGTAATTATTTTCCTGCAAATAGTCTTAATTCCTTGCCCTCCCTCCACCATACTTATCTGACTAGACCTCAACCCTAGCCATTTAAATCCACATCCTCACCTATTCAGTTATTTCACTGAACGAATCTGAATACACGTAACTCACTGCTGTCACTTCATAAACACAGATTTCAAATGGGCTCTCAGAACTGCTCAACAACCCTATTTTCTTGTTAATGTATTTTCCTACCATTCTAGATTAGGAGGCAGTATAACATACGGGTCAAATATAAGATTCTAAAACCAGATTACCTGGGTTAAAATCTTAGTTCTACCACTTACTAAATATGTGAGCTTGGGCAAGTTAAATTCACCAAAGCCTCAGTTTTTGTTTATCCATCCCTCAGTAAAATTCTCTTTATCTGTCCCTCAGTAAAATTCCTTATGAGAATAAAATGAGTTAATAAATATAAGCCAAAAATAGAATCTGGCACATAGTAAGTACTATCTAACGCTTGTATTGTTATCATTGATGATGATTTCACATCTTACCTTCTCTCAAGCCTTTTTCTCCCACTCTCTCTTCACTGATGGCCTTGCTTTTTATTTCATTGAACAAATAAGTCAAAAGTGAAGTTCCACAACCTCCTATCACCAAATCTTCCAATTTACTTGCAGCTGTACCTGTCACTCTATTACTGTACATAAACTGTTACTGTTCCTACAGTTAACTCCTCCACTTGGGCACCCTTCTAGTCTACTTAAGGACTTGCTCCTGCAATTATCCCCTTTCTCTGCTGAATAACCCATTTTTAATTTTCTCAACCTGATCAGCATACAAAAATGTCATAAAAGTTGTCATCTTAAAAATAAAACCCTCCAACTCCACATTTCCCTCCTAAAAGGGTCCCATTTCTCTGCACATAAAAAATGTCTTGCAAAAACTGTCTATAGCTGCTGTCTAGACTTCCTTCCCACCCATATTCTCTTCACTCTGATCCCATCAGCCTTTCACTTTCAGTACTCCATGGAATCCCCATTTGACAAAGTGACCAGTAACCTCCACATTTTCAAGTCCAAAAGACAATTCTCAGTCCTCATCTTATCTCTTTTCACACTTTCTCACTCCCTTCTTCACTTGGCTTTGAACAGAGTGTAACATTGGCCACTGTTTCTTCATCTATTTTGCTTCACCTGCTGTCTTTTCTGTACCACTAAACTTTGGTGTGCTCAGGACTCTAATCTTTCTCTGTTCTACCTAGTCATCACCTAAGCTATCTCAATCAGAGCCATAGTTTTATACTATTTATTCATTGATGACTCCTGAGCTTCATATCATATATCCAACTGTCCACTCCACATCCCTGGATGTTTGGCAGCTCAAACTTAACACATCCAAACCAGAACTCTTCATTTCCTCCTTTGAAATTTGCTCCTCTCCTAGTATTTCCCACTTTAGAACTCACCCAACTCACAACTCACAACTCTACAACTCACCCAATTGCTGACGTAAAAAATCATAGGGGTGTAATTAACTCCTCTCCCACATCCTGCAGTCGTGAGCAAATTCTGTTCATTCTACCACCAAGCAGTGTATCTGACCCAACCACTTTTTACCACCTCCACTGAGGGTCCAAGCTACCACCATCTCTCATCTGAACTACTGCAATACCTTCCGAAGGGGCCTCCCAGATTCATGTCTTTTTCTCCTCTCAACAGCCAGAGTAATCCCATAAAAATATAAATCTTATTTTGCTACTAACTGCCATGCTCAAAACTTTACAATGGCCTTAAATCACCAGAAGAGTAGAAAAAAGGCTTTACCATGGCCTACAGGCTCCACATATTCCTGTGTAATTCTCAGACCTCATCTAGTGCCACACTACTCAGTAACTAAGCTCCCCTTCTTCACTGATCTTTCAGTTCTTAAAAAGCACTAGCCCCTTCAACATCTCGAGATGTCTCCTTAACCTACCCTATCCAGAGTAGCCACCCCCATTCCCAAGTCACTATCACCCATCCAGCTGTATTTTCTCCATAGCTCTACAGTATGTAAAATGATCTATTTAATTATTTAATGTACATCTATCTGTTTATCTGGTCTGTCCTCTCACACTTAAAATATAAATTCTATCAGAGGAGAAACCTTCACCCTCTTAATTTAACTGCCATATTCCCGGTACCTACAACAGCGTCTGGCACATAGCAGGCATTTTTTAAAATCCTTGCTGAGTGAACCAATATTCCAGAAACCTCTCATAGCTAGTTCATCTTACAGGAGAAACAGTATTAGAGTTAATTAAATGGCCAGGCGCGGTGGCTCACGCCTGTAATCTCAGCACTTCGGGAGCCGAGGCAGGCGGATCACTTGAGGTCAGGAGTTTGAGACCAGCCTGGCCAACATGGTGAAACCCCGTCTCTACTGAAAATACAAAAATTAGCCGGGCAAGGGGGCGGGCGCCTGTAATCCCAGCTACTCAGGAGGCTGAGGTGGGCCAATCGCTTGAACCCGGGCAGTGGGGGTTGTAGTGAGCCCAGATCACACCACTGCACTCCAGCATGGGCGACAGAGTGAGATCCTGCTTCAGGGAAAGAAAAAAAAATTAAATTAAATGACTCGCCAGTCAAAATAAACGGCAGCTTTAGGGTTAAAGGCGCAGTCTGCCTCCAAAGGTTGGGGTTTTAGTTACTATATTACATAGCTTCACTACATTTTACAATTTACTGTGCTGCTTGTGAGTATGAATTAAGGCTCAGAAGTCTAATTTTCCAGACTACTCGCAGAACTCCCGCCCCAGTACACTCCACATATTCAGCTCACCGACTCCTTCCGCCTTCGACCTAGCTCCGCCCAGCCCAGCCCCGCGACCTGCTCGCCGTGGCTTCGGCAAGGGCGCCTACGCGGTGAGCGGGTCCCATGCAAAGCATTCTGGGATTGGTAGTCCATGTTCCTCCGGTCTCCAGCATTCACATGAAAAGGGGGGGAAAAAAACCCATGCAAATTAGATATCTCTGAATTTCGTGCAAATTAAATACGACGCAGATTCTAGCTCAGGAAAGTGATGCAAACCCGTCGTTTTCAAAGGAGAGACTCCAGCCTCGGGTCAGGCGCGACGCAGACAGCGGCGCGGGGTCCTTGACTGGGCGGGGCTTGCTCGCGGTGGTTTGTGGCTCCTTCCTGCGCTGCTTCTCTCTTTCGCTCAGGCCGGTGGCGCCGACAGGATGGGTGAGTTGTCCTGGCCAGTCTAAGGGGGCCGCAAGCGGAACTTGGGGTCTCGGGGACTGGCGGGCGGATGCGAATAGAGTAGGGAGTGGGATGCCACGGAGAGGCTCCATGGCGGAGGGCCGGGGAAGCGCCGCTCCAGGCGGCACATGGTCCCGCGTGGAAGGGGCCCGTGAGGTGTGGAGGCCGCCGAGGTCGGGGTACCGAGGGACCCAGGGAGGCCGGCGCTTCCTCTCAAGCATTCGAGCGGGGCCTAGTCCTTTGGGAGAATACATTCTCCGGAGCCCTCTTCGAACGTTTATTGGTTCGGGGGAACCTGAAGGCCAGATGTTTGGCCCACAGGCCAGTAAATAGTACGAGAGCCAATAGGCTTAAGGGTTTATGCCTGATGGAGGCGAGTGTCTTAGAAGATGGGAAACACGTAGATGGCGTGTTTTTGCAGAAGAACTAAAATAGTTAATTTTCAGGCAAGTGTCGTGGACTTCGTACTGCTAGGAAGCTCCGCAGTCACCGACGAGACCAGAAGTGGCATGATAAACAGTACAAGAAAGCCCATTTGGGCACAGCCCTGAAGGCCAACCCTTTTGGAGGTGCTTCTCATGCAAAAGGAATCGTCCTGGAAAAAGTGTAAGTCCATTGCTTCCGTCAGTTTTAGTTCATTATAGGAATTTGAGACATAAACTTACGAATTCTTGTCTTAAAAGTAGTTATAGGTTTTTGTGTAGTAGTGTTCATTTGGGCATTACGGGGTAAAATCGCAAAGCGTTTATTGTACTTAAAAGTTGGTAAAATTAGTGTTTGGGAATTAGGTAGTTAAGGTTTTTATTTAACGTTGGCCTGCGAGGAATTGGAGAAGATACTAACAATGATGAAGTAAAGGACACAAACACTTTTACTGTGGGAGCTGTTACAAGTAAATGTCACGTGTCAGCTATTGAATCTGCAATCAAATGATTTTTCGACTTGATAAAAGTAAGGTGAAGAGAAGTGACTTGCATCAGATTTAACTGAGGTCGTACACCTAAGATTGAGACATGAAACTGCCAGTATTTGACTGGTTTTGACTTTTAAAAATGATAATTTCACATAGTTTAATCGTATTTGATGGTAGATCCATTTGAACTCAGACTTTCTAATTTTTTTTTTTTTTTTTTGAGACAGAGTCTAGCTCTGTCGTCCAGGCTGGAGTGCAGTAGCGCCATCTCGGCTCCCTGCAACCTTAGCCTCCCAGGTTTAAGCAGTTCTCCTGCCTCAGTCTCCCAAGTAGCTGGGATTACAGGAGCCCACCACCATGCCAGCTAATATTTTGTATTTTTAGTAGAGATTGGGTTTCGCCATGTTGACCAGGCTAGTCTCAAACTCCTGACCTCAGGTGATCCGCCTGCCTCGGCCTCCTGAAGTGCCCTGATTACAAGCGTGAGCCACTGTGCCCAGCCCAGACTTCCTAATTCTTATCTCAGTTTTTTTTGTTAAACGGGGTCTCTTGTTACCCAGGCTGGCAGTCTTGACCTCCTAGGTGTAGATCCTCTCACGTCAGCCTCCCAAGTAATTGGGGCTACCACTCCAGTCTAATGTTATAACTGTAAAAGGTCTAGAAATTTCCCCCATTGTGCTAATGAAATTAAGACTGGCAGAAAACTTGGTTGACATCACAGGACTTCAGCTCAGCCATTTGAGGTTAGATTGAAAAGACAGAAACAGTTTCTCAGTAGTTCTCTAGTTAATGTGAAAAATCCTTTTTCAGAAAGCCAGCTCAGTCTGCTATGCCTTTTATATTTCAGAGGAGTTGAAGCCAAACAGCCAAATTCTGCCATTAGGAAGTGTGTCAGGGTCCAGCTGATCAAGAATGGCAAGAAGATCACAGCCTTTGTACCCAACGACGGTTGCTTGAACTTTATTGAGGTGAGTTTTTCAACTCTTTTGTACCTTCTGTTCTTGGGGTGGACTCCCTCATATTTTTATCTGATGCAAGGGAGTTTCCTCATGTGAAAGTATTTTTGTGATTGCCACTGACACTAGAAATAAACTTTTTATTTTATTCCAGGAAAACGATGAAGTTCTGGTTGCTGGATTTGGTCGCAAAGGTCATGCTGTTGGTGATATTCCTGGAGTCCGCTTTAAGGTTGTCAAAGTAGCCAATGTGTCTCTTCTGGCCCTATACAAAGGCAAGAAGGAAAGACCAAGATCATAAATTTTAATGGTGAAAACACTGTAGTAATAAATTTTCTTATGCCAAAAAATGTTTGTATCTTATTGTCCCCCGTTCTCACCACAAAGATTGTGTTCTTTACTATACCCCCCCTTTTTTTTAATCCTAAACCAGCAAACACAGGACCTGTACCAATTTTAGGAGATGATAAGACAGGGTTGTTTCAGGATTCTCTAGAGTTAATAACATTTGTAACTTGGCACAGTTTCCCTCATCCTGTGGATAAGAAAATGAGAGCTGGAATAAATGTGCAGTATTGTAGTATTACTTTAACAACTTTAATTCAAAAACTCACTTAAATTCTAGTGAGATACTTTCTTTTTAATTATTGGTATTTTCCGTATCTGGTGTGACATTTCAAGCAGTTACCAAGTTTCATGGCACATAGATAATCTTAGGTACCCTGGAAATGCACATTCTTGTATCCATCTTTCAGAGACCCAAGTGATAAATAGTAACCTCAAAATTGCTCCCCACTCTGTTTAAAGGTGTCAGGATCTGTGTTGTAATGTGTCTATGTTACTGTGTTTAGGATGCAGGCACTGGATCATTTAGTTGATGGAAGTATATGTCAGGCAAGAGAGATCAGGTATATTACAAGACTGATGTTTTCAGTATCTTCTCATGAGGTTGTCAGCGACCTTCATGTCTTCAAAGACCAGTCAGCAAATGAAGTAGTTTAGTGTAGAGATAAGACTGGTTGTGTTTTGATAATTTAAGCTAGGTATTCAGTACATGTGGATTTTGCTCTCCAGAAATACTTGTTTCAGAATTTTCATGGATATAGTGGCATGGTTGAAATGAAGCTATTAGCCTTCTGATTTAAATCTGATATAAGAAACTCCTGGTAACAAATAGTAAATATGGATTAATTAGCCCTTTGATCAGAGCCTAGCTTTACATTGTTTAGGATCTTTGGAAAACAATTGCTTTGGTTGCCCATTTTCTGTAGGATCAAGAGCAGAACCTTTGCCATGACACAGAAGAATCCAGGTTGTGCCTCATCCCTGCATATTCCAGCCTTAGCCTGCCATTTCTCCCCTTGGCTCTGTGCTCCAGCAACACTGGTCTCAGTTGGTCATGCTCCAACTTGTGTTCCACATCCAGCCTCAGGACCTCTGTTACTATGGTGCCTTGCTTGTCGCCCGCTCTTCAGAGCTCCTATTTTCCAGCACTTTTATCTCTTGATACCAATGATGATGCTGCTAGTCTCTCTCCACAAGGGCGGAAAAGGCTGCCTGTTGGTTTGTACCAGCGTTTCCCAACGTGTAGCTGCAGTCAGCATTTGGCTAAACCGTTCCCAAGAGCTCAGCGGATGTTTTCGGATGGGCCTTAATTGACCCAACCCTTTGTGATGCGGAAGAGATTGCCGAGCCTCGCTCACCGGGCCAGAACCAGGGAAAGACGCCGCGGTTGCAGCGCGGTTCCAGGTCCCGGACGTCAGGCGCGGGGCGGGCAGCTCTCGCCCGGCGGTGGGGTCCTTGTGACCGCAGGGCGGGGCACACCAGGAAGAGGCTGGGACAGCGCGGACGCCCAGGGGCTTGTCCCAGTTCCCCTGCTTTCTTTGACACGTCAAGACACCTTCGACGATGGCTCGCAGCTGTACCCTCTTGGCTGCACCTGGGACGCCCTTTTCACTTGCTAAGCAGTTCTACCTGAGGCCCAGGGGCCGCCAGATTGACCCATAAATAATCTCCGGCGCCTCAGATCTAGAAGCGGCTGAGCCTGATCTTAGTGCCTTCTCCTTTCTCTGTGTGGCCTCCCAACCTCTTTCCCCACGGCTATGTGTCCGAGGCCCCTTCCTTCATGTATCCAACATGAAATGGATGCCTGGCACTTTGCTGGGCCCAACTGTGCAAGCCCAGGTCTATGGTGAGAGCAGCAATACACTCACCTTGGGCACAAAATGTATGCAAAATTCCAGCAGCTTTTTTTTTCTTGGTAGATGTAGAAAAGCTAATTCTAAAATTTGCATGGAGGCTGGGAAGGGTGGCTCACGCCTGTAATCCCAGCACTTTAGGAGGCCAAGGTGGGTGGATCACCTGAAGTCAGGGGTTCGAGACCGGCCTGGCCAACATGGAGAAACCTCGTCTCTACTAAAAACACAAAAATTAGCCGGGCGTGGTGGCGGGCGCCTGTAGTCCCAGCTACTCGGGAGGCTGAGGTTGCAGGGAGCCGAGATGGGGCCACTGCACTCCAGCCTGGGCGACAGAGCAAGACTCCATCTCAAAAAAAATAAAAATTAAAAAAAAATGCATATGGAAAGGCAACTAGAATAAATAAAACAATATTGAAAAAGGAATAAAAGTGGAGGAATCGTAAAACTTCATTTTATAGTTAAAGTAATCAAGACTTGGAGGAGGGACAGAAATACAGATCAACAGAATAAGATAGAGAATCCATAAATAGACATTCAGAAGTATGGCCAACGGATTTATCTTAAAACCAACAGAGGAAGAAGAGTTTCAATAAATGATGTGGACTTCCATTTGTCAAAAACCAAAACAAACAAAGGAACCCCAACCTCACATGTAATACAAAATTAACTCAAAATGGATCATATATCTGAATGTAAAATGGAAAGCTATAAAACAAAACATAGACTATCTTTACAACCTAGGTTTAGGTATAGTTTTTAGACATTACACTAAAAGCACATGCCATAAAAGAAAAAAATAGATAAATTGGTGGATTTCATCAAAATTAAACTTTTTCTCTCTGAAAAATCCTGTTAAGCTGGGCGCTATGGTTCATGCCTGTAATCCTAGCACTTTGGGAGGCTGAGTTGGGAAGATATTAATAGTCTGAGGCCAGGAGTTCAAGAGCATCCTGGGCAGCAAAGCCATACACTATCTATGCAAAAAAAAATTTTAATTAGCCTGGCATGGTGGTGTGCACCTGTAGTCCCAGGTACTTGAGAGGATCAGAGGATTGCTAGAGCACAAGAGTTTGAGGCTGCAGTGAGCTATGATTGCACCATTGCAATCCAGCCTGAGCAACAGAGTGAGATCCTGTCTTAAAAAATACAAAATAAAAATTCCTGTTAATAGGATGACAAGACAAACCACAGACTGGGAGAAAATATTCGCAACTCACTTATGCAATAAAGGACTTACATCTAAAACAGAATTCTCTAAACCAAAAATGAGAAAACACAATCCCATTACAAAATGGGCAAATACACGTCTCTTCACAAAAGAGATGGCAAATAAGCACATGAAAAGATCAAATCATTAGCCATCAGGAAAATGCAAATTAAAACCACAACAAGTTATCACTATAACCTAGCTAAAGTTAAAGATGCTGATAATATCCAGTACTGGTGAGAAAGGAGGGTAACTGCATCTCTCATGCATTGTTGGTAGAAAAATGGTACAGTCACTCTGGAAAAGTGATACTTAACAATATGACCCAGAAATTATACTCCTGGGTACAGGATTGAAATATAGCAATGAAAATATGTGTCCACACAAAAACCTGTACATAAATATTCATGGCAACTTTATTTGGACAGTCAAGAAATAGAAAAATCCTAAATATCCTTCAATGGGCCAATACATATACTGTGGTATATCCATAAATGATATACTACTCAGATTGTTACATAAAACAACTTCTATGAATTTCTAGGGTAGTATGCTGGGTACCAGAAGCCTATCTCAAAAGGTTGTATCTGGTATGGATTCATTTATATAACACTCTTGAAATGACAAAATTAAAGCAATGGAGAAGAGATCAGTGATCACTAGGGATTAAGAATGGGGGCAGTCTGATGATAGAGAAAGGATAGTATGAGGGAGTTTCTTTGTGGTAATGAAACACTTCTGTGTCTTGATCTTGGTGATGTTTATGGAAATCAATACTTGCAGTGGAATTTCGTAGTACTATACACACAATAAAAGCATGCAAAAATTGGTGAATGAGTAAATTCTGTAGTTAATAGTTTTGGACTAATATCAATTCCCTGGTTTTGAAAATATACTCTGGTTATGAAAGATATCATTTGGGAAAGCTGGATAAAGGGTATACACAAACTATTCTATTTTTGCAACTTCTTGTGTGTCTTGAATTATTTTTAAATAAAAAGTAATGTATTAACATATATGTGTATATATATATAATTTATGAATGGGTAGTTAATTTAGTCTGTTATTTAATCTGTATTCTCTTTATTTACCTAGCAAAGCCCAAACCAATCAGAAATTGTTATAGCAAAAAGAATCAGGAGATCACTTAGTTCTGTGGTTCCTAAACCCAGGGACATAAGAATTCCCCTGGGAAACCATCTTGAGGGTATCCAGGAGAAATCTGTCAGGTAGTTCTTATGTAGCCACCTCCTGTTTTCTCCGTTTGTGGGAATTACTGCTCTTATCTTAGAAGTTGGAAGCTCAAATAAGGCAGCTCTTAAGTATTTTAGAAATAATTTGCCCAAGTAATTGGCACAGCTCAAATCAGAACAATAGTCTATTCTCCAAATGGAATTGTTTCTGTCAGAAATACCCCATCTCAAAATGATAAACACTGCCTTACAGGTAGCTACTTAGTAAATTCAGGCACAAATTTATCTGGGAATTTAGTAAGAGTTTTTGTTCTCTGTTTTGTGAAAGGAAGAGGAATAAATTTTCTGTGTATTTGTATGAAAATATTGAAACACTCCATTTTTTTTACTGATGTTCTGAAAAAAATTTCGAAAGTCTAAACACACAATGCCTCAGATAAATGTGGGCTTTTTTCTGTTATTTTTTGATGGCACTGACAGAGACACTTCTAATTTGACAGCTATAAAAATTCAAATGTGTATCTGTGTGTGTACTGAATTCCTGTATTTCATTCCAGGAAAATGTCTAGTTGTAGGATTGGTCATTATGGTCACACTGTGGATAATATTCCTGGAATCTGTTGGAAGGTTGTCAAAGTAGCTAGCGTTTTTCTTTATTGGCTTTACATAAAGCCAAGAAAAGAGATTATGATAATAAATTACCAGAGTGCAATAAAATTTTCACTAACAGTAACTTATGTAATCGTTATTTTAACCTATAAAATTTATGTCAGTGGATTATTTAAGCATTAACTCACATACTTATGCTACTGTAGTTGGGGGACTGTCTTTGCTGGTTATACTGAGCAGCCTTCGTTTCTAACACAAATCCTGTCCTTATTGTTTGGTAAAGTGATGTTATGTTTGTTAGTACCTGAGGAACAGAAGTGGATTTTATAGGTTATTAATTGTCACAGTAATGTCACCCAGAAGGTCTAGAGCAAACCATTAAAACATTTAACAATTAAATGTTTTAAAGCATAAATTGTCTCATAGGAGGAAATAGTTTTTTAGAGTGACACATTTGAAGGGAACCATGAGTGACAAATAACCAATATTTTCAAATATGCATATGCCCAGTCGCCACCTCATTCAGATGGTCACTTAAGCCTCTAATATATGATGTGTATCTTCAAAAACAAGGGAGCCAGTCACACACAGGTCTCAGATGTGTGTGATGAGCACCATCACAAATTCCTTCCTTTAATACACTCTGCTCTCCAGCTGACCTGAAGCTTGCAAACAGCAGTTCTGATGGTAAGGAAGGTAAGGAGGAAATCAAAGTCCCCAGGTCACTAGTCAGATCTAGCCACAGAAGTACCAGCCCCTTTTATCAGTGATCTGCTTATTTGTTGGCATGAATTCTGTTCTATAATCTAGTCACAGTGTGGGATAAATTTTTAAATCTAGCCTTCTAAAACTCTTTTTTTTTTTAAGACGGAGTCTCACTCTGTCATCCAGGCTGGAGTGCAGTGGCGGGATCTCGCCTCACCACAAGCTCCACCTCCTGGGTTCACACCATTCTCCTGCCAGCCTCCCCAGTAGCTGGGACTACAGGCGCCCACCACCATGACTGGCTAATTTTTTGTATCTTTAGTAGAGATGGGATTTCACTGTGCTAGCCAGGCTGGTCTTAATCTCCTGACTTCATTATCCACCTGCCTCCGCCTCCCAAAGTGCTGGGATTACAGGCGTGAGCCACCACGCCCAGCCTAAAACTCTTTTGTTACAGTTTATTAGAAATAGAAGGCTGGGCATGGTGGCTCAAGCCTGTAATCCCAGCACTTTGGGAGGCTAAGGCAGTGGATCATCTGAGGTCAGGAGTTTGAGACCAGCCTGGCCAACATGGCAAAACTCTATCTCTACTAAAAATACAAAAAATTAGCTGGGTGTGGTGGTGCACACCTGTAGTCCCAGCTACCCAGGAGGCTCAAGTGGGAGAATCACTTGAACCCAGGAGGCAGAGGTTGCGGTGAGCCAAGATCGCACCACTGCACTCCAGCCTGGGTAACAGCGCGAGACTCCCTCTCCAAAATAAAAAAAAAGAAAGAAAAAGAAAAGAAGAAATAGAACAAGGGGCTACATTGCTTGACTGTGCTAAAAGTGTAGGACATACAGAGCAAACCCAGATTTCAAAGTGTATATGTTAATGGATGTATTATAATGCTTACTTACCTCTTTCAGCAACCAGCTAATGTTTACATCTGTACAATAATGGGCAAAGTAAGATATGCTTTAAATAATTTTTCATTTCAATCACAGCTGAGAACAGTAGAAAGAACTGTTACTTTTTAAAATGTATCTTGTCCGTTTCTTGCTTTGGAAACTGCTATTAAATAGATTTTGTCATATTTTTTTCTCCAATAGCTTTATGAATTTATCCAGCTTATAAGAAGATTTTTTATTTCTATACAGTTTGACAACTTTAGGTACTCTATTTGTGTGCTTGTAGGTAGCATGAACACTTTTCCCCTCCACAAGTTCCTAATAGGTTCCAAGTATTTCTCTAGGATCTTAATTACAGTATACAATAGTTGATTTTGTTTGTTCTGTATTTTACACATTTTCTTATGTTTATGTGTTTATAATTAAGTACTTTTTTCCTTATCAACATACTCATCTTCCTCCTGCCTGTGTGTGTGTGTGTGTTTAAGTAATGGAAGAAAGCCATTGTGAGTGGAATTTATTTGCCAGGATTCCCATCAATGGATAGGGTTTGGCCCACAGGTGGATTTTAGAGGGACTAGGAACACCTGAAACTATATGCAGAATTTTCCGATTATGTGTGTATATCTGTGTATATGAGTTCCTAACACAAGAAACCAGCTACTATTTCAACCTGCACAACAATGAAGATTTAGTCACATATTACATAATTTTCCATTTTAATCACAGTTGAGAACAACTGAGAGAAGTGGACTGTGGTTTGACATGGTTTATGAGTGTTCCCAGTGTTGTCTAGTTCTGTAGATGATCCAGCCTGAAGAACCTACAAAATGCACATTTTACATTCTGCTTTTATTTCATGGCTGCCCTAATTATGGTCATTTTAGAGAAAAGTTCCCCATGCTATTGGTAAAGATAGAATTAGAAAGAGGGCACAAAGCCTCACCCTCAGGAATAAAAGCAGAGGACAAAAACCCAAAGATATTTTTAACATCTAAGAATGGAAGGAATAAATCAAATAAAAATGTTCAGTATGCACCTGTAAAAACAAATGACATAATGTCTGTTACTGCTTAAAAGTATTTGAGCACAGTAAGAAAAAAAGTGTTAAGTGAAACAAATATGGCAAAATCTTGGTAATTGTTGATTCCAATTTATAGGTATGTGAGGGTTAATTGTACTATTTTCTCTATTTTTACATATGTTTGAAATTTTCCATAGTAATTTTTTAAAATTACATACATATTCTAATTGTTTAACTGCATATTCTCTGGTTAAACTGAACCAGAACATGGACAATCTGCTCTTATAGGAGCACAATAGACATGTGGGGGCAATGAAGTCACAAGAAGAAGGTGACAAAGAGAAATTTAACGCTCTGAGAAAAATATAACATATTAAGAAGAAATGAAGCTGAGGATCCAAGAAATCTTAGCAAGACAAGAGAAAAATGTTTAATTCAGTAATTAAAGCAAAGTAAAATAATTTTCAAAGATTTAAGAAAATGATAAAACACAGACTGCTGCTGGGAATGTCAATTGCTATATCCTTACTGGGGAACAATTTACTGACATGATCCTATATCCTTTGATCTGTTAATTCCGTTAACAGTGTAACCTAAAGAAACAAAATGTGAGCATAGGTTTCTGCCCACATTTCTTATTGCATTACATTTTCTTTTTTTTTTTTTTTTCCGAGACAGAGTCTTGCTCTGTCCCCCAGGCTGAAGTGCAGTAGCATGATCTCGGCTCACTGCAACCTCTGCTCAAGCAATTCTCCTGCCTCAGCCTCTAGAGTAGCTGGGACTATAGGCATCCGCCACCATGCCCGGCTACTTTTTTTGTATTTTTAGTAGAGATAGGGTTTCACCATGTTGGCCAGGCTGTTCTCAAACTCCTGACCTCAGGTAACACGCTCACCTCGGCCTCCCAGAGTGCTGGGATTACGGGAGAGCCACTGCGCCTGGCTCATTGCATTACATTCTGAAAGCTCTTTGAGGGTAGGGGCTTTGTCTGCCCTATTGACCACTGTATTTCTAGAACAGTTCCTGACATGAAGTAAATGCTGAAATGAATATATGTTAAATAAACAGTGAGGAATTAGAAAAGACCAAAACTCAAACAATAGGATAATTATTTGGTACATTTTGGAATAGAAGAAATCCTAGCTAGTCATTTAAAATAGTATTTTCAAAGAACATTAAGTGACATGAGAAAATGTTCCAGATATAATGTTAAGTGGAAAAAATCAGGATGTAAAACCATATATAGGATGATCCTAATTACATATGTTTAAACTAGCACAAGGAAATATATGAAAAATTTAAAAGCAGGTATCTCTAGATGATGTACACTTCAGTGATTTTAAAATAGTCTCCTTCAAATTCTTCTGTGTTTCCCAAATTATCTATGAGGACTCAAATCTTTTTTTAAAAAGGAATTTCTAGTTTTACATTCTATGGATAGATTAAGTCTAGCATTACAAAAAGAGCCAAAGTCTTCTTTGATCACTTCCAAACCAAGTTCCCACTCTATACCTGCAGAGAGTGATCAAAGAAGTCTTTGATCACCTTTTTTACAAATTTGGTGTCCTTCCTTCTAGATTACTTTTTATATTTTCCATACACTTGCAGTATATGTACCTATAGAAAATACATGGTATTAGTGCATTTTAAAATATAAACAGTATCAAGCTGCATGCATAGTGACTTCTTAGTCTATTTTGTGCTGCTATAATGGAACACTACAGACTGGGTAATTTATAATGAACAGAACTTTATTGGCTCACAGCTCTGGAGGCTGGGAAGTCCAAGAATGAGGGGTTGCATCTGGCGAGGGTCTTCTTACTGCTTCATAACATGGTAGAAGGCATCACGTGGCTGAGAGTAAGCAAGAGGGTGCCAAGCCCATTCTTTTGAAAGGAACCACTCCTGCAACAAAGGCATTATTCCATTCAAAAGGGCAGAGTCCTCATGGCCTAATCATCTCTTAAATCCCACCTCTTAATACTGTTAAAACAGTGATTAGCTTTCCAATGCATACATGCTTTTTGGGGGGATGCTTTCAAACACAGTTCATAGTTAACATCTACGATTTGTTTTCTGTTTTAACTCAATAATGTTTTTTGAGATGTGCCCATTTGGATACATGGAGATTGAATTCATTCCCCTTAACTGCTACATAGTACAACATTTTATTTAGTCATTTCCCTGTGGATAAGCAGGAAAGGGCCTGGTGACTTTTTCTCTGAACCTACTGAAGGACAGCGCTGACGAGACTACATCTCACTCTGCTGCTGGTTGGGAGAAAGAAATCTTCTCACGGGATAGGGTGGGTGGCACTTCTTGAAAGAAGAAAGCAAGTTCAGTCCCTGATACCTGCAGAACAGAGACCAACGAAGTCGGTCCAGGCCTGGACAGGGATTCCCACTACAGAATCTAAGCCATAACCAAGTCATGACAAGTGTCTTCTCATTCTCTTCATACCAAGTTCTGGTTCTCAAAATGTCTCTGATACTGATCTCTTTCTCTTTACTCTGTCACCTTCCTAACTTAGAAATTCATCACTTCACCACTACATTAGTTTCTTGGCCTCTATCCAGTTTCTCTTCCTTCTAATCCATTCAATTTACCACTTCCAAATGAGTCCTCCAACAACTCCACATAGTCAACTTTCTCTGTTAAAACCTTCAAAGGTGCCGTGTTGGGTCCTACTGATGGTTCCTTTTTTGGCCTTCCGTGGCCCCTAACTTAAAAGCTTAGCCTTCTAGTCTCTTATCAAATTCTCTGTCCTTCAAGTCCCACATCTTCTGTGATTCTTCTCCACGGCTTCGTGATCACCCACGTATTCAAACATTCAACAAAGATTTAGTGAGTGCTACCAAACACCAGGCACCATGCAAAAGCCTGAGGTTCTGGCATGTACCTGGAAATAACAATGCACTAAAGGCTGTAGCTATACTGAAATATGATTTTCTTTTAATTTATCAGGGCATGCTTTGTTAAATTTCCGCCTCATGGTTACAACCGACAGCGACTTCTGGGTATTTGAAAAGCTTCAAAGTAATCCCAGAAAGCATTACACAGCTATAGGTTTTATTTATTATTATATCGAGTTGATTTGAATGTAGGAATACATGTGAGTTTTCAGTTTGTTTTTAATAATTTACAAAATGGGACCTGGTGGTCACTAAAATCACTTTCAGCTCCAATGGTCTAGAATGCAGGATGCTTGCAACAGAACCACTAGATGTCACTACTAACAACACAAAAGTTAAAGCAAGGTCTTGAGATCACAGGATTACTGCAAAGAATTACCAGATTTAGGAATAAAAATGTGAAAATGCTTCTATAGGGAAGCCCTATAAAAATCCAGAGGAGTAATAGCTTCGAACACCTTTGTGCACATGAAGTGCCACAGACACAATAATTGTTAAGTACTTCCTATACCCTTCTATTAACAGAATAGCCTTCGGCAACTTACTGGTCAGCAGCATAAGGAAAATCAAGTCTTAGAATAGGAAGGAAGCTTATTAGTCCATCAGTTTTCAGATTTCTATTTTCTGGCACTAGAAATACAGTCTATATCACAACCCAGTGCACATGTGCACGTGTGTGTGTGGACACACACATAGATTTCATATATATATATAAAATATATGTGTGTGTATATATATGTATATAACATATAGTTGAAAACAAAGTTTCACAACTATGTGTAGTGCACTTTGATATTTTCTTTTTTATGTATTCCATTTCATTTTTAAAAAAAGCTGACTGGGCATAGTGGCTTACACCTGTGTAATCCCAGTACTTTGGGAGGCCGAGATAGGAGGATCTCTTGAGTCTAGGAGTTCAAGTACAGTCTGGGCAACATAGTGAAAACTCATCTCTACAAAAAATAAACAAAATTAAACCCAGGCATGGTGGCATGTGCCTGCAGTCTTAGCTACTCAGGAGGCTGTGGTGAGAGGATCCCTTGAGCCCAGGAAGTCAGGCTGGAGTGAGTCAAGATCAAGCCATTGTACTCCAGCCTGGGCAACAGAGTAAGACCTTATCTCAAAAAAAAAAAAAAAAAAAAAAAAAATCTTGTTACGAAAAAATAAATTGATTTTATTCAATCAAATATACTTCCTTATGTTAATATATCAGAAAACAGAGGCTCTGGGGGTGCAGTGACTTGCCCCAGGTAACTCAGTAGCCAGGATTCAAGGCTTTTCAGGACACTGGCAGGTTTTGTTTTGGAAGACCCTAGGTAAAAACTGAAAAGTGTCTTGGCACAATCTCAGCTCCTGCTGTGCTCCTCAACCTTCTAAATCCTGTGGCTAAGATACTGTGGTAAAAACAAAACCAAACCAAACCTGACAAAGTGTATGGATGATTAGTTATATGCAGCAGCCATTTAAAAAATACAGGTTCTTTCTTAAATGCAAATGTGATCACTTTAACTTTTCTATTTGAATCCCAGCAGTGGCTGTGGTTTTCAGGCCAGATACAAATTCTCAGTGTGACAGTAAAGGCTCTTCCAGAGCTGGCCCCAGTCCTACTAGCCAGGCTTGATTCTTCACCACTTCCCCACAAGCACCTTCAAGATTCTTCCGTCACTCTTGACCTGGCTAAGTCATAAGGTTTTCAAGACTCCACTCACATTCCTCCTCTGCAAAGCCTTCCTTGGCATGTGCTTGCCCACAGCATGCAGCCTACTGTTCCTGAAGCGTCCTCTTGTGTGTCCTCTCCACTGAACTGTGACATTCTTATGTCTCCCCATTTGCTATCTGTGGCACCTGGCCTAGGATTCAGTATGTAAGAGGAAATCTGCTGAAGTGAGTATTTTCATATTCTCACTCTCAAATTTCAATCCTAAAAAAACCTCACTGGAATATCTCTGGATTATGTAAGAGCTGGTTTTGACATTGCAGAGCTCTATTTCCTAATATTTTGGGAGTATGAATAAAAACCACTATACCTATCATAGGAGAAGTACATGCAAAAACCCAGTTCTGACCTTTTTTCTCTTGATTTTAATAAGCGTTTATTGGGGGGAAGGTGAATTTTGTTTTTTTTTTTAACCTCTAGCTTGTAAGCTAGAACCTGCTGAGCAACACAGACTCTGCTCCCTCCACTGCTCCCTCCACTGGTCCCTCAAAGAGTTTTCCCACCTCTCAAATTCCCAACCCAAGAGCCTTTCTACTTACGTGGCACACACAGACATTCTTCTGTGTATGCTGCAACAGAGCAAATCAAGAACACTGGCCAACACCTGAAATGACTTAATTCATACTTATCAAGTTGGGGAGAAATCAGAGTGGAAGAGAGGCAGCTAAAAGCTCATAGTGACAAAGGATAGTGAGTAATGAAGGGAGCATTGATTCGAGGCTGTGGTGGTCAGAGGTGGCTTTGTGAGAGTAAATCACCAACACCAGGGTGGGAATTGGGTAGCTCTGTGGGGAAGGAAGCACTTCCAGGTGGGTACCAGCATAAGCAACCATCAGCTAAGGGTGTGAAGCAGAAGACTCCCCAGATCAGAGAGCGCTTGGCACTGGGGAGGGCTCATGCAATGAGGTGGGGAGGAGTAGGGATGCTGGTGTCCCTGAAGGAGCAGGTCATTATCCACTGTCACCTCTCACTCCATGTCTCACTGCCTTGGTTATAAAGCACATTCAGTTTTATGTAGCATTTTGATCTTCTCTATGCTCTTGTCAGGTAAGCAGCATAGATACTGTGGGCTTTATTTTTCATAAATAGTTTAAGAAGGAGATAAGAAAATTGGCCCAAGTCACACAGCTAGCAGCTAACCAGCCTCACGGTTTAGATCTCTGGACTTCTATTTCACAGACCTAAAAATTCACGATTGTTGCAAAAGACACATAGCTGAATTGCCCCATTTTACAAATAAAGAAACTGAGGACCACAGAGGTGAAGACATTTTTCCAAGGTCACACAGAAGCAGAATTTAGGAGGTTAGCTGGAAGCAGCTTTACCCAGCCTTATTTCTGATAGAAGATGTTGTACATTATATGAGGAAGCAGGGAGAAAAATTCTTCATATTGCCAAGAAAGAACAGTTACTTCAACAAAACTAAATATCTTCTAATGTTTAATAACTGTCAGGATAACATTCTGTTAGCATAACTGCATTTATAAAAATGGAAATTGTTATCAACCAAAAATTAGAATTTTTTTAAGTGAAAAAAATTCTAGAAAGAAATCAAGCCACTCGAGGAGAGGGCTCTATCTGGGGAGAAAGGCCTCCCCAATCTACAGGAGCTCCTCAGAACTTTTTTCTGCCACGGATGAATTTTTAGGTCCTTGTTGATCAGAGAAAAGGTTTTATTTTTAACTTTTTTTAAAAAACTAAACGTTGGCTCCAAACTGATAGACTCTCATCTCAGAATCTGTTAGCAAAGGATAACTAATATTTGCAGACAAGAACACCATTCAGATGACACATTATTATAATTTATTTTACACTAGAAATGACATGGCTTGAGAAATGACTTGCTGAGAAATCTGTGTTTACATTAGGGAGAGTGGGGGGAAAATCCCTCACAGAAGTTGAAAATATGTTAAGCGGTAAATACCAAAATGCCCAGCAAGCATTTAAGCTGGCTCTCATCCTAGCATGAATATGTGCAGCTCAGCATTTTAAAATTTACTTTTAGCTTTTCTAGCAGTTTGAATTAACCCTTTCTCTACTTCCACTTTCTCTGTGAGAGTTCAGCTCTTCGTCTGCAGATGTGGACTGAGGGTGCTGTCAATGGTGCTCAGTGATCCACTGGTGAATGATGTCCTCACCTGGACTGGTTTCCTACAAGACGGCTGCCTTGTGAACATGTCTCCTAAGCTTCCTTCCTATCCAGGTAAGGCCTAGACAAACATTAGGAAGCAAGTTCAGCTTGTATGGATTGGAAAAGGCCTGTCAGTAGAGCAAAACAATACAAATCAATGTCACAATAAAGGTATATCCAGACCAGAGGTTCTCCAGAGCAGAATCACCCCCAGAGAGACTGTGTCAGGTGGCCCCAGCATCTGTAGCTGTAAACGATCCTCAGGTGATTTTAAGCATATCCCTCATTCAAAGACACTAATCTAGACTCTCTAAAAACCCAACGACATTTTAATCTTAGTTTCAGCTCCTAGCAAAAAACAAAACAAGCAACCAAAAAAAAAAAATGGTTCCAGGTTAGGTTTATCTTAATACTTAACTGGCTATGAAACTTATTTACAGCCTGAGTGAATACCTATTATATACAAGAAAGGTGAGCATTTAATGAATATTTGTATAATACTTTACAATATCTTATCATGCATGAATGATCTCATATGGTTCTCACAGCAACCCTATGAGGTAGTTTGTTATTTTCAAATTAAAGATGAGGAAAATAAGTCTCAGGGACACGAAGACTCGCTTAAGAGCCCTCAAAGAGTACAGCAGAGTAGCTGTGGGGTTGAGAAGTAGAGGGGTAAAATGACCATTGTTTTATTACTGTAGGTCAAAAAGAAATTTTAATGTTTAAATATTTCCTATAGCTTTTTAGAAAACTTCTAATTACTATGCCACACTTCGCTGGTAAAACATATTGTCTCACAGTAAAATGTTGTGTTTTTTTCTTTATTTTACATCTATCTGTCTACACAAACACCCACACATACATACATACACACACACACTCTCTCTCTTTCTCTCTCTCTCCCATCTTTGGAGTAAAACAGAAATAATCTATTGTTCCTGAGTTTGATTCTGGGAGAATCACTTAAGATAGGTCATGTTTGTAACACCAGTTTCAGGGACAGGTAAATCCAGTAATTTAATTTTTGTGTATCTTACATTAAAATGAATACACAAATACATTTCTTCCTCTATCTCCATATCAGACAAATGGAAGTGAAGTACTTGGCCTAGAAAAGAAATAACCTGCAAGGGCCCTAATAATGTTGATATTCCTAGTATTAGTAAGTTAAGATTCGTTTTTTGCTATTTATAGTGATGTGTCTTTTTTTTTTTTTTTTTTTTTCTGAGATACTGTCTCGCTCTGTCACCCAGGCTGGAGTGCAGTGGCACAATCTCAGCTCACTGCAACCTCTGCCTCCGGGGCTCAAGCCAACCTCCCACCTCAGCCTCCTGAGTAGCTGGGACTACAGGCACACACCACCACAAACAGGCAAATTTTTGTATTTTTTTGTATAGACATGGTTTCACCATGTTGCCCAGGCTGGTCTCGTACTCCCAGGCTCAAGTGATGCTCCCACCTCGGCCTCCCAAAGTGCTTGGATTACAGGTGTGAGCCACCATGCCTGGCCATGATGTACGCCTTTGAAATGTTTCTTCTAAACACTCAGTCTATCAAATATCAGTTGCTGTAGACATTTGTGTCCAAGGGAAAAATAATCCATGTCAAATCTTGGTGAGATGAAATATTCCATGGTATTGGTCCTATTAAAGCCAGGGCTGGTCAGGTAAACTCTTGACATTCTTCATACCACAATTTCTAAGCTCGATAGAAGAATCTGAAGAACACAAAACAAAAGCCAAGAGAACAAAAGAAGATTAACTGAGAAGTAAAGACTTATTTAAGAATATCAGTACTAAAATAAAACTATCCGTTCCTGTCATTGAGTGCATGCTACTTATAGCAAAGTAAAATATTTCCTGAATTGGTGGCCCCCAACCTTTTTGGCACCAGGGACCAGTTTCAGGGAAAACCATTTTCCTACAGACCAAATGGGAGATGGTTTCAGGGTGAAACTGTTTCCCCTCAGATCATCAGGCATTGGTTAGACTCTCATAAGGAGTGCACAACCTCGATCCCTTGCATGCGCAGTTCACAATAGGGTTCACATTCCTATGAGGATCCAGTGCTGCAGCTGATCTGACAGGAGGCAGAGCTCAGGCGGTAATGCTCGCTTCCTCGCCCGCTCAGCTGCCTCTCACCTCCTGCTGTGAGGCCTGGTTCTGGTTCGTGGCCCGGGATTTGGGGATCCCTGTCCTAAATAACTTGGTAGGGGACTGATTGGAAAAATAAAAATTAAGTCAGGGTTTGCCCACTAAAGATGAAAGCAAATTTTACATTTGGTGGGATGAGTCTAAATGCAATGGAGACACTGATCTTTGTAACAGCAAAACATTAAATCCAGGCTTTTCTTTTACCTTGTTAATCGCTATTTCGTTCAGCCTGAGAGGTTGCTTTGGCATAACTCAGAGGTAGATTCAGTCCAACAACTGGTCCTACAATGCTCAGCCATGATGTGATGTAGTTGACATTCCTAGGAAACAAGTGAAAAACAGGCCATGCTAACGTTTCCATTGTAGTTTTTGGATGAATGGTAGAATATCAGTTGGTCACCAACAATAACAGAAATGAGGTTTTCTTCAAAGATTTGTATCTACCACCTGGAATCTCAGCATTTCTGAATGCTAGCCCCATTGCTTGACAAGAATTTAAGGTCCAGAGAGCCTGTGAGGATCCCTTATTAGGGTAGTTGAAGAATGAGGTTAAGGTACTGGGGTTCCTGACTCCCCTTGATGATTCAAATTTTACCCTTGCGGTTTACAGCACTTACTAAGGTAGCAGAGTGCAGTGATTAAGAGCATGGTTCTGAGGCCAAAATGCTTAGATTCAAATCCTACCACGTAACTAGTTGTGTGACCTTGTTTGAGAGGCTTAATTCCTCTGTTCTTTAGCTTCCTCCTCTGTAAATTGGGTAAAATAATGGTACTTAGCTCATAGGAATGTTGCAAAAATCCAATGTCTTACTGTATCTAAAACTCTTAGAACAGCATCTAGCATATAGTAAAAATCAATGTGTTAGCCATTATTATTATTATTATAAATAATATTTCTTTTTTAGCCTAGCTTTTAGAGTCACATAGAAAGATTTACACTTTTAAAATCAGAGTAGAAGCCAATGTATCTTGATGGTATTTCTTACTTATTGATTTTCCGAGAATTCTTTAATATTGGAGCCATGAATTCATTCGTTTTGCAGGGATGAAGTACAAAAAAAGGTTGTCCAAGTATTGGATGTTCCTGTAAGAATCAGAATTGGTCCAGGATCAGTGTGAGTTACTTTGAAAAGGCTAAAATAATTTATCTGGTTTACTCCTTTAAAATAAAAGATTTGTCTCAAATTCCAAGTTATTGAATTAATATACAGGTTTATTTTCTATTTTCAAATATAATTTATAATCCAAATATCAGAAAAAGTTGGTGAGAAAGGGCTATTCACTGATAAAGCAGTATGGTCGAGTATAGCAGGGCGCCCATTTTTGTTTACACAATATAAACCGTAGTTGCATTTTATCAGTTCCCTCTCTGTTGGCCAGTGTTTCTCTTTGGCCTATCATTATTCTTCAGTTTTTCTTCAAGGATGTTCACAAAGCTCAGTAGTTTGACAACCTAAACAATTCATTTTATTCACCTCTTTGTCAATGGTAAGAGAATCAAAATCATTTGCATATTTCGTTACACAAATTTTGTCAACATGTTGTTTCAAGCCTATATGTATCCAGTGCCAGTGGGCACATGTTTCATGAGTAGAACCAGGGATGGGAGGAGATGGCCTGCACTATTTAAATTGTTCTACTTCTGTCTGTCTCTCTCTCTCTCTCTTTCTGTCTCTGAGTTTTTGTTTTTCTTTTTCCTCATTTCTCTCCTTCTGTCTCTCGCAAGCCTACAGGGCTGTTTTTATAAGTTAAAAGCCTAAAATGTAACTCTCTTCCTTTTATAAGGTAGTAACTGGATATAAGATATAGGTCAGACTGCACCCAAGTTAGGGACATGGACATCATTTGCAAGCAATGGGGAGCCCTAGGAGGTTTCTATGTAGTGCACAAGTTCTACCAACACAAACACTATTATTGATGATACATTTATTGATTATTTATATTGTGGATTAACCATTATACCAATACTACAAACTCAAATACCTATGAAGACGAAGCAGGTGACCTAAGGGGATAACGCCAACTAAAAACAACAGCAGATGATGGGGCTCAGGAGGAACTGCAGAGTGCACCCATCCAAGGCCATGCTGGCTACTCTGCTCCGGCCAACTGTCCCATGTGGGAATGCAGGTTCAGCATGCCAGACCTTCCTATTTGTGAAACGAACCTAGAAAACCTGAAGTTTATGTTAAACCTCCTACATTAAAGTGTTGGCACAATATATTTTTAAACATGAGTGGGACCAGTAAAACAGGCTTGTAGGCTGGATTTAGACTAGGGGATGCCTGGCTTCTTCTCTTGGCTTCTTCTCTTAGCCAACCCAAGGGCAAGCTGAACTCAGACCTGTTGATGGGATGAATTATGTGGCTGTCCCTGCTGCCTCTACCCCTCAGCTCCAAACATTCATGTTTGCATGCTTATGCACACATCCACTCACAAGAACTGGGAGGGACAATTCCACTTGTATTGGTGACACTGGGTATGGAGATGTGGGGTGGCAGTGGTGAGGGATGAGTTATCCACTAGTTGTAGGTTATTGCATGTATCTCGCATTTTTAGCATCTCCTGGCATTTTTTTCTCCCTGAGTGCCACCTCCAGGTGACTCTGACCAGTAGCCTGATTCTTCCAGCAAAGCATCAGCTTCCTCTCTACAGCTCTCTTCCCAACCTTCATTCCCATCCCTAACTGGGCCCTGTGTTCAAAGCCCTGATGGGTTGTGCCTATATCAAGTCCTCCTGTCCAACTTGAGTCTGGTTTCCCTTATCTGCCTTAAACTAATATTTAGTAATTCAACATACATTAATCAATCTTCTTTTTTATGTGTCTGCCAGAATACTTCTAGGTATAGTTATAGAGACCACTGTATCTCTTAGATAAACAATGTTCCTGATCCCATGGAACTTAGATTCCAGTGCAGAAGACAGCCAGTAAACATGCAGAATGAATAAGTAAGATAATCCAGATAATTATAAGCCCTACAAAGGAAACACAACAGGGTAACATGATCCTGGAGGGATTGTGGTGACATTAGACTTGGAAAGGGAAGGCCTCATGGAAGAGGTAATACAATGGACTGAATGTGTGTGTCCCTCTAAAATTCATATGTTGAAATCCTAACCACCAAGGTGATGGTATTAGGAGGTGGAGCCCTTTGCAGGTGATTAGGTCATGAGGGTGAACCCCTCATGAATGGGATTAGTGCCCTTATAAAAATGACCCAGAGAGCTCTCTCACTCTTTTCCTATCATGTGGGGATACAGTGAGAAAACGGTATCTATGAAATAGGAAACGGGTCCTCACCAGACACTGGATCTTCCAGTGCCCTCATCCTGGATCTTGTAGCCTTCAGAACTGGGAGAAATAAGCATTGGTTGTTGAGTCACCCAGTCTATGGTATTTTTGTTATGACAGCCTAAATGGACTAAAACAAGATGATACTTAATCAGAGATCAGAATGACAAGGAAAAAACAACCTCACAGAGATTTAGGAACAGAATGTGGGGGCAGATGATGCTATGGGGAAATGAGCATAGGAAATATGCAGGAAAAATGCAAAAAAATTTAAAATTATCCTGGACTAAAATAATGACTGTTTAGAAAGCTGGAATTTAAAAAGATAAATGTAGTCTAAATTCTTTTGGGATGATTTACACAGTTGCCAATGGAAGGAATAAAGAGGTATAATCCAATCTTATTGATAAAGACATGTTAACTTTAATGAAATGAAACCTAGGCTTCCAAATTTCCACTGGACAGAAACACTCATAATAGGGAAAATCAGTTCAATCATGCAGCCTCCACTCTCTCTAAAACTCACTCTCCCTTTGGCATCTCTTATCTAAGAGGTGGATAGGCACTTACAGTTCAGGGGACCATTTTCTTAGAGGAGTCTTAGGACCATGGCACACTGCAGCTCTGCTCATTTGATGCTTCTTTGTAAAGACTTGGACTTTACTTCTATAAGTCATCTTTTTCTCATTCCACATAGCAAGTGGGTAAGCACATGCATGAGCTCTGTGGTTACAACTGTTTGAGGTCAAGTCCTGCTCTACCACTTGGTAGCTGTGAGCTATTGGGAAAGTCACTTAACCATTTTATGTCTCTGTTTCTTCATCTGGTAACTGGCTAATGATAGTATCGGTCTCAGAGATTGACTGTGACCCTTCAATGAGATAATACCACAAAAGTACATAAACAGTACCTGACACATAGCAGACACTTGGTTGGCTATTAGTATTTAACCCATTAATATCTAAACAGAAAAGGATAACAGCCAGACATTCAGAAAGTAGTCTTATGGTACCCTATAATAAAGCCCAATTTCAATCTAAAAATAGGATATTCCTGTAAATTAAGTAGCATATTAAAAGCATCACTGACCAGTATCTAAGTGTTTAGGAATATTTAACAACTGTTTATAAGTGAAAGGAAGAAAGGTCTGAATTAGTGAAAGGTCTAGGTCTATATGGAACTAGAACTATCACTATATTTGTATTCAGGTTTAAAACCAAATTAATGAAAAATAATTTAAATGAATTTAAATTAAAATAAAAAGCTTAGGTACTTCAAAAACACTTCAGTAATCTACAGCATTTTTTTTTTTTTTTTTTTTTTTTTTTGAGACGGAGTCTCGCTGTCACCCAGGCTGGAGTACAGTGGCCGGATCTCAGCTCACTGCAAGCTCCGCCTCCCGGGTTCACGCCATTCTCCTGCCTCAGCCTCCCGAGGAGCTGGAACTACAGGCGCCGGCCACCACGCCCGGCTAGTTTTTGTATTTTTTAGTAGAGATGGGATTTCACCATGTTAGCCAGGATGGTCTCGATCTCCTGACCTCATGATCCGCCCGTCTCGGCCTCCCAAAGTGCTGGGATTACAGGCTTGAGCCACGGCGCCCGGCCAATCTACAGCATTTTAATATTCATTTTTCCTCAAAGAACATAAAACAGTCATATTAGCATTTAAGGTTATGTTCTAATAGAGTAAAATGCATGGCAATGCTCATTTAAAACACTTTTTAAAATAATTGAGACTTTCATGCCTTTGAAGAGCTTTTAGAATAGCTTGAGCATTTCTTTAATGCAGGTTTGGCCATCTTTAAAAAATTCTTTATCCTTTACTATATTGAGACCTTATATTTATATAATTAAATAGAATATATTAAAATGAATGATGGTCTTTAAAAATCACAAGTTTAAATTTCTTAATAAATTGGATTTTAAAATAAAAATTATATTGTTTTGGCAAAATGCTTTTGGTTTAAAAGAATCAAGCCTATACTATGTTGATCACCTTAATATAGGAGTTATGAGATATAGTTATGTAATCTTTTAGAATAACTTTATAAATTAATAACAATAGAAGTGGACTTCCAGCTGTGATAGAATAAAGAGGTCAGCAAATACTCTTCCCAGAAAATAAGTATAAAAATGAACAAAATTGTCAAAAACAAACCATTTTTGGGTCCTGGAAATCAACTAAGGGCAAATATAAAATCTGATAAGTGTTTAGTTCATGATAATCTGCTAAACTTCAAGTTAGAAACAGAGGGAATCTGAAGCGTTCTTGCCTGGAAGTACTTCCATATCCCCTCCTCCTCTTCCCCAATGTCCCCAGCCACTCCATCAACAGAAGTTTTACCAGAGCAGTCTGGCCATAAGAGCCAATAATTGTGTAGCCAGAGGGGCTGGCCTGATTTCCAAAAGACAGCTAAAACTGTTGCTCAGTGGCACTGACAATAAAAAATAGCAAAATAGGTACTAAATGAAAAGAAAAGGTTGCAGTCCCAGTTGAGGCAAGCAGCAAACTACCAGTATTTTAATGGGGACATTCTGGAAGTAAGACAGCCACGGAAGGGGTAGATAAATTCTCCAGGCATCACTGGCTGATGGGAAGGGGATGTTCAGTGGAGACACAAGAAGGCCTGATGGGATGTAAGAGCTAAGGCCAACATGAATACTACTTGAATTTTCAGTGTGTTCCCAATCCACGTACACATTCATTGGCAAAATGAAAAGGCATTATAGGCTTGAGGTATTTGAGCACAATTTCTGTCCAATCATTGGCCAATCTGCAAGCTTTACAGACATAGCTGGATAACCCTGAGGAAGGCAGTCTAAAAAATAAAAGTAAGAATTAAAAAACCAATAGCAAAGACATCAATGGCCACACTTACAGAGAAAAAAAAAAAACATCTGCAGATAAAGCCTAGGAAAGTTATTAACCAAACAAAAACAACAGCAACAACAAGAAAAAGACAACCCTCAGGAAAAAATATTGGAATCCAGAATTGCTGCAATATATTATCTAAAATGTCTAGTTTTCAAAGGAATTTATGTGACATGCAAAGAAACCAAAAAGTGGGGTTCATACCGGGGGAAAAATCATTATTAAAAACCGACACTGAGTAGACTCAGATGTTGGATTTACAAATAATTCAAAGCAGGTATTATAAATATGTTCAGTGAATTAAAGAAAACTAGAATTAAAACAGAAAAATTATGACAATGGCTCTGCAAATAGCTAATCTCCATAGAGGAATACAAACTATAAAAAGAACTAAATAGAAATTCTAGAGTTGAAAAGCACAATACCAGAAACAAAAAATTCACTAGATGGACTCAATAGTAAATATGAGACAGCAGTAGAAAGAATTAGTGGATTTGAAAGTATATTAACAGAAAGCATTCAATGTGAAGAAAAGAGAAGAAAAAATTGAAGAAAAATGAGCCTTAGACATCTGTGGTATAACATCAATTGTACCAGAATACATATAATAGTAATCTGAAAAAGAGAAGGAGAGAAAAGAGCAGGCAAAATAGCTGAAGAAATCCTGGCTAAAATTTTCTATACTTTGATGAAATACATTAATCTACAGATCCAAGAAGCTCAACAAATTCTAAGTAGAAATATAAAAAGACCCACAGTAGACACATCATAGTCCAATGGCTGACAGCCAAACACAAGGAGAAAATCTTAAAAACAGCAAGTGAGTCCTTTAGGACTCATCACATAAAGAGGAATAACAATTCAAAAACAGGTGACTTCTTATCGGTCCGGATAGGAGCAGAATGACATATTCAGAGTAATGAGGGAAAAAACCTGAACTGTCAACCAAGAATTCGACATTCTTCAGAAATGAAAGTAATATAAATATATTCCCAGGGAAACAGACTGAGAGAATTCCTTGCTAGTAGATTTGCCTTATAAGATATACTAAAGAAAGTCCTTCGGGAAATAACACCAGAGTGTAACTCAAATCTACAGGGAAAAATGAAAAGTGTCATAAATGGTGAATATAAAAGACTAAGTACTTTCTCTTTTCTTAATTTTTTTTAAAGAGACATAAGATTATATAAGCAAAAATCGTAACACTGTAGTGTTGAGTTTGTAACATAAATGTAATATACATGACAATAATGGTACAAAGGAAGGGGAAAGAAATGAAAGCATATTGAACAAAGTTGCCATATTTTATTTTTTCAATAATTTTTTTAAGTTTTTTTTTTTTTTTTTTTTTTTTTGAGATAAAATCTCACTATGTTGCCAGGCCAGTCTTGAACTCTGAACTCATCAATCCTTCCATCTCCCAAAGTGCTAGGATTATAGGTATGAGCCCCCATACCTGGCCCAAAGTTGCTATCTTTTAGCAGAATTAAGTCAGTATTGACTGAGCATGGTGGTTCACGCCTGTAATCCCAGTACTTTGGGAGGCTGAGGCGGGCAGATCACTTGAGGCCAGGAGTTCAAGACCAGCCTGGCCAACATGGCAAAAACCTGTCTCTACTAAAAATACAAAAATTAGCTGGGCGTGCTGGCAGGCGCCTGTAGTCCCAGATACTTGGGAGGTTAAGGCAGAAGAATCGTTTAAACCCAGAAGGCAGATGTTGCAGTGAGCAGATGTTGCCACTGCACTCAGCCTGGGCAACAGAGTAAGACTATCTAAAAAAAAAAGTCAGTATTAAGTTGTGCCTGTGTTGTTAGAATATTAGTAAGCATGTTTTTGAGAGCATATGGAACCCAAAAGCTTTTTCTTGTTGTGAAGCAAATCCTTTAAGTATGTTGTTAATCATGAGCACTCTTCTAGCAATGTGTCAAAAGCATCCATAATTAATTTACATGGTTAAATTGTACTTGCTTCAATACTCGATGCTTTCTAAAATGTATCAGTTTCTTTTAGTTGTGGCGAATTAGCCAAATCATTAATTACTTTTCAAACACAAATTGAAAATTAATTTTTAGAATATTCCAAATAAATCCTTGTTTCTAAATATATAGGACTACTGAATATAAACCCTTGAGTTATGAAGACTGCAATAATGATCATATGATATAGAAAAATAACAAGTTTCCTTTATGTGACTAGAATTCATATATTATATCATTCACTCATTTATTAAACATTAAATCTTGTCTGATAATTTTAAATTGATTTAAGCCTAAATCAAGTCAATGGATCTGTAAGCGAAAAATGTGGTTAATCCTGTGGAGATCTTAATGCTGCAGAAATCACAGAATTCAAAAGTTAGCATAGTGACCTGAGCCAATACTATTTTTTCAGTCACATTCAATCAGGTGATTCTGCAAGCCCAGCAATTTGTATTCAGAGAAAGTAGAGTAGAGAATTTACAAGTAATTTGAGGCATGTTATCAGTGCAGACAATCAATGTAGATAACATTCTCCAAAAGCCATTATTTTCCAGTGGAGATTCTGTAAGGTTTATGCTATCAAGAAAGATTATCTGTATTTTCTACTATTTTCCTTCAAACAGCCGGAATCAAAGATGAAAGCAGTCATTAGTTGGTTTAGGAATTATGTGTTAGAGTTTTTTTAAAAAAATCTAAACTCTACTCCTTATTTGTTTAACATACCCTTTTCAGAGATGGAAGAACATCAAAACCATTGGGATCCTTTTAGTGACATTTCTTAGATCGATTCAGGAGGTAAATTCATGTGGAAGTGCTACCATCTGCTGTCAGTAATAATGAACTGAGCAAATCTGCACTGAGAAAAATGTCCGTGTGGAAATACACACTGCCAATGAACTGTGTTAGGCTTACAACTTAATAAACACTTCTACGGAACCAAGTTCTGCTAAATGGTTTTCCATGAAAATAGAAATGATGGGTCAGATTTCTATCTCTGTAACTCCAGAGAAGTTATATAGGCATATTTCCTCATGAAATTTAATTTAGCAATGGTTAAATGTCTCATAAAATAAGTCTGACAAGAATACTGTGAATTGGTTTTAGAACTATTAGATGTGACTATCACAAGGAAATGATAATACTGCACCTTCATTCTTACACGTAATAAATATGATGAGTTACTTGGTTCATTTCTTAATTTTCTTGGCTCTTTGGGAGGGCACAAATATAATTTCACATATTAAGCTTTCATCCAGTTTCATATTTAGACTGATCAAATTTGCCTTCCACGCTGGGCATATTCCTTAGAAATGAAGACAGGTATCTCCCTCATTCTAACCCCTCAAGCAGGGGAAGGCAAATGACTACCCAGCATCTGCAGTATCAGGCACTGGATTAAGTGCTTTACATGGCCACCTACCACAATAACTCTTTGAAGGAGGCTTTATTATTGCCACTTGAGAGAACAGGTTTAGAGAGATTATGCGTAAGGTCATCCATGTACTGAGGGGCAGAGCACCTACATACCTCCTAAGAGCACACACTTACACTGCACCTCCTCGTGCCCTCCGACCAGAATTGGTGTCTAGGATAGTTCCTGACTTCCAACCTCTAGTCTACTCTTCAAATATCTATGTATTGATTTTAAAATCACGTGTTTTCATAAAATTATAAGAGCAATACACACAGGGAGTTCAGAAAATACCAAGAATAAAGAATAAAAGCAAGCTAATCTCAAACAGCCCAACTCAGGTTTAATCACTGGTGAATTTCCTTTCAGACCTTTTTATACACACATTTATACTTTCAGTTGCTTGTTATTCACTGAACAGATATTGAATTGTTGGCCCTACCATGTGCCAGTCCCTACCATGTGTCTTTTGTTGATCCTCTTTAGGTATCTTTGTCCTCTGTTTTACTAATTTCTGCATTTACCTTTATTATTTGCCTCCATATGTTTTTGTTTGGGTTTATTTTGTTTTTCTTAATTTTTTATATTTCCATAGGTACTTAAAAGGTTATACATAAAGAATATGTAATCGTCAGTGTTGGCTACACTGTTCTACATGTTTCATTAGATTAAGCTAGTTATTTATGTTGTCCATATGTACATCCTTGTTTGCTTGATTTATTAATTTCTAAGAGAAATTTAAATCTCCCCTATAACAGTTGATTTGCCCATTATTGTTTGTCAATTGCAGTTGGTCAATTTTTGCTTTATATATCTGGAAGCTGTGATATTTAAATGTATAGACATATATCTTCTTAGAGAATTGAAACTTTAATATGAAGTGATCATATTTATCTCTAATATGCTTTCTGCCAAAAAAGGATTCTTACGTGATATTAATATAGCCACATCAGCTTTCTATTTATATTATTCATTAAAAAAATCGTTCGGCTTCTTGTCTTTCTGCATCCTTATGTTTAAGATTTTTCTACAAAAAGAACATAGATGGATTTTTAAACATCCACCTTTACAATCTGTCTCATAAGTGGGGTATTTAGTTCACTTACAGGCTTTGCGATTACTGATACAATTTGATTTCACTTTTTTCCATCTTATTGTAGACTTTTGACTCATTCTATTTTTAATGTTTCTTCCTTTCCTTTTCTTTTTTTTCTCTTCTGTTTCCTTCTTTTGGATGGACTAAGTGTAGGATTACAAATTTTTTCTCACTGCTTTTTCTCTTTTTATTAGCTTGAAAAATTACATACTATTAATATATTCCTAAACATTTAGTGGTTATCCTTAAATTTTAAAATAGCTATTTCACTTAATAAAATCTACAATTATTCTGTATCTTTATCTTCTTCCCAAACAATTCAAGTACCTTAATACTCTGATCACCCCTTACTAATTTATGTACTACTGTTTCTGCTGTATCTACTTTTTGTTAACCCCAGAAAGTAGATATTATTAGTACTTTATAGTTCAATGTTTGCTAAAATGAACCCACATTTTACTATTCCTTTGCTTACCATTTTCCCCTATATCTCAGCGTCCATTCTGGCATAATATTCTTTGTCATTGAAATATGCCCTTCAGAACACTCCTTGGTGAAGATCTGTAGGTAGTAAATTGTCTAATCCTGTGAATGCTTTATGTTGCCCTCATTTTTGAAAAATAGGTTTTCGTAGGTATAAAATTCTAGTTACGATGATTTTTTTTTTTTGCACTTGGATTATATTATCCCATTTTCTTCTGGCTTCCATTTATTCTGGGTAGAAGTCGACTATCAGTCTAATTGTCATTCTCTTTAAGATCTTCTCTTTCTCTTTACTATTTCACTGTTACGTGCATAGGTGTGGCTTTTTTTTTTTTTTTTTTTTTTTGAGACAGAGCCTCGCTCTGTCGCCCAGGCTGGAGTGCAGTGGGCCGGATCTCAGCTCACTGCAAGCTCCGCCTCCCGGGTTTACGCCATTCTCCTGCCTCAGCCTCCCGAGTAGCTGGGACTACAGGCACCCGCCACCTCGCCCGGCTAGTTTTTTGTATTTTTTTAGTAGAGACGGGGTTTCACCATGTTAGCCAGGATGGTCTCGATCTCCTGACCTCGTGATCAACCCGTCTCGGCCTCCCAAAGTGCTGGGATTACAAGCTTGAGCCAACCGCGCCCGGCCTATGGATTTCTTTTCATTTTTCATTGTGGGGATTCACTGAGCTTCCTGAACCTAAATATCAGTGCCTTTTCAACAATTCTGGAAAATTCTCAGCATCACCTCTTTGAATATTGCCTCTCCTTCATTCTCTCTAGCCTCTGCTCCTAAAACTCTTATTAGAAGTGTTCGTCCTCCTCTATCCTTTGTCTTTCTTAACCTGTAATCATACTTACTATTTCTTTCTCATTTTTTGCTGCAATGTATACAATTCTTCAGATTCTTCTCATACATTAATGCTCTTTAACTGTACTTATGTGCTTCTTAGAATAGACGTTACGTACTTTTCTTTCTAAAAGTTCTGATTAATTCTTAAATTTGCTGATCATTTTCCATAGTCATCTTCCTATGTCATTTTCAATATTTTTATCCATTTAAAAAATATGTTCAATATATGTATATCTTTGCACTGACTAATTTCAGTATCTGGATTTGTGGGTCTGCTACTAGTTTGTTGTCTGCTGGCCCTCATTCATAATGGTTCCTTATGAATTCTGTATTTTTTTTTACTGTGACCTTATAGTACGACTACAAATATGGTAATTCTTTGAGGCCTAACATTAAAAGTGCATCCAACCAAATTTATATACGCTTCTGCCTGGTACCCAGGAGGAATTCCAGTTCCATGACTTGAGGGTAAGCCTGTGTTTAGAAATTTTCTGGGGAGATATTTTTTCTCCTTTTATCTGTTTTGTACATAGCAAGGTAGAGAGAGTCAAATGGAGGGGAGAGAAAAACATTTTTAGTATATAAAGAATGATGGGGAAAAGGCTATTTTAGGTAAATTGGTAAGGGAAGGTCTAATTGCAGAGGTAACAGTTGAGCAGACCCCTGACCAAGAGAGGAGCAAGCCATGCACTTCTTTGGGAAAAAGAGTATATCCAGCTTGAGAATACCAACTGCAAAGACCCTAAAACCCTAGGGCAGAAGGGGGCTTGGAATGTTCAAAGAATGACAAGAGCAGCCTGGCTGGTCGGGTGAAATGAAGAGGCGTGACAGTGGAAGTAAGGCCAGAGAGCGAGCCAAGATGCAGGATCATGTAGTGTCTCATATGCATGGAAAGAACTTGGGGTTTTACTCTGAGTGTGATGGGGAGAGTGTGGAAGATTCTGAACAAAAAAGTGATACATTCTGATTTACATTTTAAAATGTTACCTTGATATTGTAGAAGGGCAAGAGGGAAAGCAGAAAAAGCAGTTAGGAGGTTATTGTAGCAGCTCAGACAAAATATAATGACTTATACAAGGCAACAGTAGTGTGAGGAAGAACAGTCAGATTTGGATTTACTTTGAAGGTAGAGCCAACAAGATTTGCTAAAGGATTTGATATGCTGTGTAAGAAAAAGCCAACGATGACACCAAGGTGAAATGCCTTTTCACATTTTCTTGACAATTTGTCTATTCAGGTTTTATAGAGTTTTCTTATTAATTTATATTAGCTACTTAACATATTTTGGGATATTGATCTTTTTCATTCATTCAGCCATCACTGCAGGCTATGTACCTGGTTAAATGCTAGTTACCGCACAATGAATAAACAGATAACCTCTGCTGTCATGAAAGTTGCTGAAATACCCCAATTTTTTTTCCTTCCAGATTGTTATTTGTCTTTAAATTTTGTTCATGATGACTTGGCAATGTGGAATGTAATGTTAGATAATTAAATCCATAACTTTTCTCCTTTGTTATTTCTTTTTGTAAAAGTTTTATGGATATATAATAGTTGTACATATTTATGCGGTGCCGGGGATATTTTGATGCAAGCATACAATGTGTAATGGTCAGTCTGAGTAACTGGTATAGCCATCATCTTAAACCTTTATCACTTCTTTGTGCTGGGAACATTCCAAATCTACTCTTCCAGTTATTTTGAACTATCCAATAATTATTTCTTAAGTCACCCTATTGTGCTAACATAGGATCTTACTCTGTCTATCTATTCTTACACCCATTAACCAACCCCTCTTTATCTGCCCTCCTCACTACCCTTCCTAGCCTCTAGTAACCACTACTATATTCACTTTCTCCATGAATCAATTTTTTTAGCTTCCTCGTATGAGTGAGAACGTGCAACAGTTGTCTTTCTTTGCTTGGCTTACTTCACTTAATATGATGTCCTCCAGTTCCAGGTTAATAGCATCCAGGTTAGTGCAAATGTATACCACATATTCTTTATCCATTCTCTTTATGGACACTTCGGTTGATTTCCTATCTTGACTATTGTGAATAGTGCTGCAGTAAACATGGGAGTGCAGATATCTCTTTCACATGCTGATTTCCTTTCTTTTGGATATATACCCAGCAGCAGAATTGCTGGATCATGTGGCATTTCTATTTTTAGTTTTTTTAGGAGCCTCAATACTGTTCTCCATAGTGGCTGTGCTAACTTACCTTCCCACCAATAGTGTATGAGCATTCCCCTTTCTCTACATCCTTGGCAGCATTTGCTATTTTCTGTCTTTTTGATAATAGCCATTTTAACTGGAGTGAGATGATATTTCATTGTGGTTTTGGTTTGTATTTTCTTGATGATTAGTGATGTTGGGCAATTTGTCATATATCTTTTAGCCATTTGTATGTCTTCTTCTTAAAAATGTCTACTCAGATCTTTTACCCATTTTTTAACTTGGATTATTTGGGTTTTGTTTTTGTTTTTGTTTTTGGTATTGGCTTGAGTTCCTTATATATTCTGATTATTAATCACTTGTCAATTGAAGAGTTTGCAAATATTTTCTCCCATTCTGTAGGATATCTCTTCACTTTGTTGATCTTTCCTTTGCTGTGCAGAAGCTTTGGACTCAATATTTATATACAGTTTACCATTAAACTACTTGGTGTTCCCCAAACACACTGCTTCTTCTTACCTGCAGGCCTTTGCACATGCTGTTCTCTCTGCCTGGAACACCCTCTGTCTCTCCTTCACCACTAATCCCTGACCGGTCAGGTCCCCTCCATCTGTGTTCCCACTGTATCCCATGCCTAAGTCTACTGCTAATTCCACACTGTTCCGTATAGGCAACTGACAGTTTATAAAAGTCTTCCTCTACTACTCTTTAATTCCTTGAGGGCAGAGGAAGTATTCTGATTACTATTTTCATCTTAGCATCCAGGTTAGTGCCTTTTATCTAGCAGGTACTCAATAAACATTTCTGGAATTTATCACATAGACAAAGACAGCCTATTATGCCAAAGTAAGTTATTATTGGCATATGCTGCCTGCTCCAAAAAGGGAAATATTTGTGTGGAGGGCACCCATAGCCCCTACGTCACTGTATGGACACCATTCTCTCCTCGGCACAAAATTGGAGATAGCACCTACTTTACAGAAGTTCCAAGATAAGATAAAAACTTCAGTACCTGTTTTCTCAAATATTTCTTCCAATGTGTATCTAAGAACAGAGAGGATTTGAGGGCATGGTTAGGATAACCCTCTACATGTAATTTACTTTAAAAAATTACGTCAATTATGCAATATATTCTAAATTCTATCTATTGGCTTCCACATTAAGAAATAGTATCTTATTTTACCATTGTGGAAAATTGATGTACCAGAATTAAAATTAATGCATATTTTAATTCTGTGAGTTTGCCTACTCCTTGCCATACCACTGCATCCCCCTAAGGTATGTTACCCAGATTAAGAAGCAGCTCAAATACTACCAAAATACATGCCTTCCTACCTTACTCCCACCTTTGTTACTCCATGTTTTTTACTCATGCATTCCGTAAACATCACTGAATACGTATTATGAGTAAGATTCCATGCTAAACACTCATACATATATCCATCCATCTGCTCATCCATTTATTCAACAAATATTAATGGAGGACATTCTATATGCCAGGCACTTTTCTAGACTCTACAAATATTTGCACACTAAAGACAGAAGCAAAATTTGTTCTCATAGAATTTACATTCTAGTTTTAAGTACTAGAAATACATAAAACAGCAGCTCATTCTCTTTAATTCATGGGGTTTACAGTCCAGTTGCACCTGCAATACTACAAGTCTTGAATTGTACCTCTAAAGGAAAGAGTTCTAAAGGTAAAATACTCATGTCCCAGCCCCTGAATGAAAAAGCAGATCCCTAGTGAGAATAGCAGAGATGGCTGATGGCTGGGCAGTTGTTAGGGAAGGGGTGGGAGGTAGGTAATAGGACTATGACTAGGAAAAGCTGCTAAGAAAGACTCCTTCTGTGGCAGCAACTAATTTCACCATTTGGAGGGAAGGCACGGGGAGTCCTCACGCTTCCAGAGAAGACCATGTAGGGATCACAGTGGCACTAGCAAAAAATGAGACACTCCCTGCTATAAGATAGAGGGTGTTCCAAGGACAATCTGAGGTGTCTGAGGGCCACAGAGGAGCTCACCAGTAAAATAAAGGAAAACTTTGATGCAGAGGTGGCCCAGGCCTGAGGCCCCATGGATGGAAAGACCTTGTTCCCTGGGATGATACTCCTGGTAAGATCCTGCTTGCCTGAAACTTAATCACTATTTCCTTAAAGCAGATCTAATGCTTGCTGTATGATTTCAATCGTGTGCTTTCTGTAACACTGTGTTGAGTGGCTACAGTTGGAAACGTCAGTCTGTACAGCAGGATGTATATTTTCATGAGCTATGAGAGATCTTGAGTCAAATGAAATTTGGTATCTCCTCTCTCCTCCCCATACTCTATTAGGGCATCGACCATTCAAGGATGACAGAAATAACTGTTATATATGATAGGTTGGTTGTGATCCTGGCTACTCAAAGGTACAAATCCAGGAAAATATGAGAATTCAAAGAAAGGAGAGGTCACTTCTGATTCAGGGAGAGAGAGTGCAGCGAAAACTTTTTTTTGTTTTTTAGAAGGAATCTTGCTCTGTCACCCAGGCTGAAGTGCAATGGCGTGATCTCGGCTCACTGCAACCTCTGCCTCCCGGGTTCAAGTGATTCTCCTGCCTCAGCCTCCAGACTAGTTGGGACTACAAGTGCATGCCACCATGCCTGGCTAACTTTTGTATTTTTAGTAGAGACGGGGTTTCATCATGTTGGTCAGGTTGGTCTCAAACTCCTGACCTCAGGTGATCCGCCCTCCTTGGCCTCCCAAAGTGCTGAGATTACAGATGTGACCCACCGCACCCGGCCAAGACTTCTTAAAGATACAGTATTTAATCTGGCACAGACCTTAAAGGACGGGCAGGACTCAGGGAGGAGAAGAGCAAAGTGTGGCCATAGAATATAAGCCAGAAATAGCCTACTCCAAGTTTAATGGGAAAGGAGTTTACAGAGATATACCAACTTCTATCTTTTAGGTAAGACTGAGAAGTTTAGTAAATTTGGAGAAGAAAAATTGCCTATTTTTGTTTGTCTGGCTTTGTTGGTGTTGGTGTTAAATGATTGAGGCAATCCCTTTATGATCCAAGAATTTTCAAGACAGAGGCAAGGTTTGAACAGCAAGCAATCTTACAGTTTTAAAAAAGGAAAAAAAAAGGGGGGGGGGGGGAATACCAGTTCAGATTTCCATCTCTCATAGGTATATGAGAACATACATAGAAAAAATGTGAGAAAATGTTTAAGAAAAAAAATATGTGGGAAAGAAACAAAAGTCTCATCTAAGTACCCAGAAAGATCAGCAAGTTCCTCCTCATTTCTAGGATGAAGAGAGGAAGACAAGTGAGCCACACTTTGCTCCAGCTGTCCCTGTTGACATTTTGTGGCCTGTTAATTAGGAAGAAACATCTAATGGTGTTTGGGAAGGTAGTTTAAGCAACAACAACAAACAAAAAAACAGTTCATCAAATTCATATGCTACACAGACACCACCAGGCTTTCTAGAATTTTTATTAAAAATTACAGACATCACAACAATAATTCTCAGATACCACCTCCTCTACTAACAAAACCTTCTTTCATGGCTCCATAGAGAGCCCAGAAACTAATTCTGCCACCCCTGCATAAATCTACAAAGGGCTCCCTCCCTGGGCTTCTGACAGTCCCAACTCCAACTCCTGGATTAGAGAGCAGAATCTGAATATATTTATAGAGTCTATATGGGTTGTTGCTTTAAGCAAGACTATTAATATGCCAGAACTCTGAGTTCCCAAACTTATTCAGTTATCAATTTGTTGTACATAATTTAATCTCTTTGTATTTTGATATGCAAAATGGAAAATGTACTGCTGATACTTCACAGGGTGAAATGGAGATAACCACCAAGACCATTATAAAGCTTGCTAGGGGAAAATCAGGAGCTTATGTAAATGTCTATTAATTAAATAGTCACGGCTGCACAACTAGGTCAGGCATGATGATAAGACTGAACAACCCACCCCAGTCACCAGCCTCAAGAAGAAGAAATGAACATTTAGTCCTAATAGCACTTGTTGCAATTTACAAAGAGTCTTAAATTGTAATATTCCGTAACATAACAAGAGTAGCATCTTTCAGACCATCCTCAAATAATTCTTTGATAGAACATAAACTTATTAGAGTCAACAGCCAAAAACAAAACAAAAAAGCAAGCCAATTACTAATGAAGAACTTGTAAAAAGCTAATCAAAGCTCTCATCCAGAGAAAATGAGAAAATCTGAGGCTTAGAATGATTTTGTATATTGATGAGATTTTATATAGCGTCACAGAAAGAAAAATAAAGCAGATTTAAATGAAGACAAAAAGGATTCCAAGTCTCTATTTAAAAGCCTTGTTATGTTCCATATCAATGTTTTCATTAAAATGTTTTGTTCCAGTAGAAACATCCACTTTAAAAAAAATGCCTGACAGGAGGTGCTGTCATTGGAAGATCCTGTCAATTCCTTTGTCTCTCTAGTCAAACCCCTAAGTGTGCAGAGGGGCAGAAAGAACATTTAATCAGCCCTCACCTGAGGGTGACAGTATGGTGGATAGTGGAGAATAGAGGACTACAATTATTTTTCTCCATGTCAATGGAAAAAACAATCATTTTGTTTGTTTGTTTTGAGAATAAAAAACCTAGTCCAAAGATATAGAGAAGAATCCCAAGAAGGATGTCACATTAAAGATGAAGAGACAGAGAAGAAAACAGTGGGAGTAAAGTCTGAGGAGTAGTAAGCAATACAAAAGCAGAGCAGATTTCTCAGAGTGTGATCCCAGGACCATCAGAATCATTTGGGGTTGCCTGTTGACCATGTAGTTTCCTGGGACCCACTCCAAATCTGTGATCAACTCCCAAGGCAATGATCATGCTCACTAAAGATTGAGGGCCACCTGCTTCCCTATGGGAAAAGGCTAGCTTTCTCCAGCATGAATAGAGGAAAGGAAAGAAGAGAGTCATAATGACAGCTGATTCCAGAAGGAAACACAAGGCACATGGTTTCTGACAGCACCTCCCCACTGTGTGCAAAATAGGAGGCACACCCATCCCCTAGGAGTCTGTGCAGATCAGGTAACTCACGTGTGTGATGCATACTCCAGGAGCGTGCCAGGAAAGCAAAGAGAAGAACTGATGGGCATGATTAAAGTGCAACAGCACAAACATACAATGGGCTACAAATTAAATGTTTATAATTAGTTTAAATTATAAATGCTGCATTCTTCTCCAGTAATACTTTGTTGTCAAAAAAGAATGCAGGAAAGAATTAGGCAGCAGAGCACCTAACGTGTGGGTGATAAGCTTACCAGGGAAGGTGAGTTGGAGCTAGACTGTGGGTATTCCCTTGAAAAGGGAATCGTACAAACAAGTGCATGAGCTGAACATTTACTAGGATTCTCCCTAAATTCTAATAATAATACTAAGAGGTTGACATATAATTATTGTAAAGGTAAGGAAACTGGGGTTTAGAGATGCCAATTAACTTGCCCAAGGTCATCTAACTTTGAGGTTTGAATTCAAAGTACCTGATTTACTTTCCAAATCTTTTCAGAGCTAGCTTGACCTTCAAATACACATAGAGGAAATGACACCCAATTTCTAGCATGTCTCTCTACCTGTCCCTTTCCTGAGGTATTCTGGGGTGTGGGATGCACACATGGGCAATGGAGTTCAAGGTACGAATCTAGGGCAGGGTTTTATGGATGAGTCCAACAGTGGCCCTGCACACCAGGTACTCTAAACCCTGCTTCTGCAGAGTGGGCCCTGATACCTGCTCAGTGCTCAGGGCTGTGGGAAACAGAGCAGATGAAGGATCTCTCCCCTAGTATGCTACTTTAGTTTAAGGACTATTTGAGCCAAAGGCAATTCAAACGCAGCAAATTCAGAAAGAGCTCTTTGCCCTCCCCCGTCTGCCTAAAAGTATGACATAAACTTCTCTTTGTGAAGGTGTTCCCCTCCCTTCTCCCATGGAGCAGATCACCCATTATCACCGGACACAGAACGCTGGCACTGAAACGGGTCTGCACAAACAAATCTTACTAAAATCACCCTTAACTTCCATTAGTTTCTCCTCATATTTACCTTCTTATAATCTGTGTCCCTGGAAGCTCAAATCCCTTTTGCTTCCTCTTGTGACTTCTCCACAAATTTATCACCCTTTGTTAAAATGGTGTATAAGCTGCAGGGTCTAACTGCTCCTCTGAGTCTCCATGCCTTTTCTGTAAGGGCATGTAAAAACTAAAATGTTATTTTGTATGACTTTTCTCCTGCTAATCTGTTTTTTGCCAATTTAATTTGCAGGCCCTAGGCAGTCAATTAGAGGGTAGACAGAAACATTTTTTTTTCTCTCCCCTATACAGTAAGAAAGTTGGGGACAGAGAGATGACAGGTAAGGAAGCTGAGGGCAGAGGGGCCTGGGCCTTCTCTGGAACTGCTCTATGTTAACTGCAAAACGATGGAGCATCTGTACCTGGAATTCAAACATGGCACTGGTTCATTTAACTCAGAAGTTCCATGAGGGATAGTCCCATGGGCTGGCAATGCCATCATATGATTATGAGCTCACACTCTCACTCCTTCGTTTAAAACAGTGATGATTAGAATGCTGTAAGAGGGTAAACAAGAACTCAGAGGCACATTTTAAAATTGGAGCCACACAAATATAATATAAACGAAAGAACAATGTATCCCAGGGATAATCAGAAGTCAGAAATTTTTATATTTCAGTTCACATTAACAGATAATAGACTGCTTGTGGGTTTTTAAAGGAAGAAATGTGTTGAAAGGGCAATTCCTTAGTCATTTTTAGGCTCAGATCAGAACCTTGGTGATGGTGTCAGACAGTAGGGGTACAGGCTCAATCAGGCGTAACATAGGTGTCTAACGTGATAGGAAAAATATTATGTAGTTAGATGTTACACAAGTGACTGAAAAACTAGAAAATGAATGTATAAAATGAAGAAAATATACCTGAAAAATATTACCAAAGCAAGTGATGTATTTCCTAATTAGTCTTATGTAAAAACATCAGCCCTAAATCTTTTTGTGTATTTTTAATACTTTCAAAGTCATATTTTAAACCTGGGGAAGAACGTTCCAGGCAGAAAGATGTAAGAGTAAAGACCATTAGAAGGTAGTGAACTAGACGTGTTCAAGAGCAGAAAGGAGGCTATAAGGCTGGAATATTGGGAGAGAGAGAAGACAGCAGAAACCCTGAAGCTGGAAAGGAAGGTAGAGTCCAGTGGCTTGATAGCCCTCGGGAGAGAAGGAGGCTGCCCTCCTGCACTTATTTTAAATGCAACAGAAAGTTTTAAGTGGTTTATGACATGATTTGTTATTCACTTAAAAAAACATCTTGGCTGCTGGGTGAAGAATGAAGGCAAGAAGAGAAAAGAAAGCAAAAGAGGCAGGAGGGAAACTACCATGAAAGCTACTGTATCAAGAAAGAAGGGGCTTGATTAGGGTGAAGACAGCAAAGATGGAGAAAAATAAATGGATTTGAGATATATTGGTGACTAGTAGAAGTTGCAGGGATTGCTATTAGATTGGCATTAAGAAAAAATCCAAGCTATGCATTAATATATATTACCCAACTAATTTTCACAATTCTATAAAGTAGGTATTCTTCCCATTTTGTAGAAATTTGTTTAGAGGAATGGCTTATCCAAGGTCGTGGAATGCATAAATGATTTAGCCAAGACTTATGTCCAGATCTAAGAACAAAATTAAGTTTTTCCAATGCCAAGCCTGCTAAGACTAAATACAGAACTTCTGTATGAAACAACTTTCAGGTGGTACATTTATTCTATTTTTATCTTAAAGTAAAATAATTGGAAGCCTGCACTTTCCAAGCATTAATTCTTTACTTTTTTTTTTCTATTACATTACATAATGGTGACAATTTTTGACTTAAGTCTATTTCTGAGACACACATTAAACCAAGGACACCACTTTTGAGCTAGGTGTGTTGCGGAATACCCCTGTAAATCAGCAATCAGAAAATCCCAAGATTTCCAAGAATACATTCACAAAACCAGCCTAATTTATTGATAACCAGATACTAATGTCTGGCAACTATCACACAGGAAGATATTTTATGAGCAACACAAAATAAAATATCTATTGCTATCATTACTTTTTAGAATGGTGCTAAATATTATTTTAAAGCAACAGAAAAGAGATGAATCTTCAAGATGATTTTTAAAATACTATAATGCTTCTCTTTAGATAAATATAATCAGCATAAATTTCTAATACTCCAGTTACAGCTATAACTACTAACAGTTTTTTCTTTGTGCTTCTTACCCAACTTTGAATATAAGGATTCCTTTTATTCCCAGAAGCAGATTTCCCAGTGATTTCATTAAGCTAAAATTAGTTTTTCTCTTTAGCTCTCTCCAAAGAGACTCCATGAAGAAAACTCATAAGCATGTGATAATCCCATTACAAAATATGTGATTCTCCTTCTCATAATGAAAAATGTTAAAGATCTGCCCTATAAAAACGTAGCTACTATGAGGCATTTTCCCCACTTTCTAGAATACTAATAATTTAAAACTAAGTAACAAAAAACTATGCTACTAATAGGCTGCAGTATTGAGAAATCATGCGCTCCTACAAATAAACATAATAATGGAGCTTTTCAGAACAATTGTATTCTGGTATTTTGCAAGCAAGTATTAGGAGAGAGAAATAAACTGATACATATGTACAAGAATGACAGCTTATTTTAAAAAAATATTTTATTACAACTTTAAGCAACTTAATAATGTCAAGATTTTTAAAAGTATAGTCTAATCCCATTTCCTGATCGTATCAATTTCTTACCTTTCCCTAACTTCTGTTGAAATTTTAAGAATTGTGTTTTTGGGCCGGGCGCGGTGGCTCAAGCCTGTAATCCCAGCACTTTGGGAGGCCGAGACCGGCAGATCACGAGGTCAGGAGATGGAGACCATCCTGGCTAACACGGTGAAACCCCGTCTCTACCAAAAATACAAAAAACTAGCCGGGCGAGGTGGCGGACGCCTGTAGTCCCAGCTACTCGGGAGGCTGAGGCAGGAGAATGGCGTAAACCCGGGAGGCGGAGCTTGCAGTGAGCTGAGATCCGGCCACTGCACTCCAGCCCGGGCGACAGAGCGAGACTCCGTCTCAAAAAAAAAAAAAAAAAAGAATTGTGTTTTTAATAGTTTGGATCTAGTTCAGTATTTTCTAGACAAGAAAGTCTATGACCCAAAAAGGAGTCTAAGACCCAAAAAGAAAACTCATACCAAAGCTTTCTACATGAACTCCTGAGATGAACCTTAATTTAAAGGTTGAGCTCTGAGCTCACCGTCATTTTCTCCCCAGTGGCCCTTCAGGCCACCAACATTCAACAAAGTTCATGAATGCTTCAGACCAGGACCTCTTAAAGGTTTATTTCTTCTCAAATTTTATTAATAGCTATCTATCTATCTATCTATCTATCTATCTATCTATCTATCTTAGTTATGTACACAGTGAATATATAATTTCGTGATTCCATTTTTCCTCTTACCTGTTGACATTTCATATATACTTTTATATATTTTATGTAGTCCTTGTAACTTCCTGTTTAGTTATATAATTTTCCATCTAGCTGATATATCATAATGGATATTTACATCATTCCATGGTTGGAAATTTAGATTTTCCAGTTTTATACTTGTTTTTTTTTGAGACGTTGTCTCGCACTGTCGCCCAGGCTGGAATGCAGTGGTGCGATCTTGGCTCACTGCAACTTCTGCCTCCCTGGTTCAAGCGATTCTCTTGCCTCAGCCTCCTGAGTAGCTGGGACTATAGGAGCATGCCACCACACCCGGATAATTTTTTGTATTTTTAGTAGAGATGGGGTTTCACCATGTTAGTCAGGATGGTCTCCATCTCTTGACCTCATGATTCACCCGCCTCGGCCTCCCAAAGTGCTGGAATTACAGGCATGAGCCACCGCGCCCAGCCAGCTTTATACTATTATAAATTACGCATATATACTATATATTCCTCTTTATGAATTATTTCCTTATAATAAAAATTTTGGAATAAATAAAAACAGTGGGAATATTTGCATTTCCTATTTGTTGATTTGTATGATCACATTTCCCTCCAGAAAGATGAAACTACATTATTGCCACCAATACGAATTGCTTTACTAGTCCCTCACTGTTTTAAGTAGCACTGTCTTAATGTTAGAACTAACCCTTCCTTTGAAATATTTCACAAAAACATCACATAGACTCCATAAAGACTTCAGTCAATTAGCTTAGCCCTTATGCCTCTTTCAACTTGGCTGTAGGCTGCAACCTTCAGGAATTAGTGACCTGATGCAAGAGAACATGCAGAGAAGGGTTAGGGCTCCGGGTGGGGTTGGGCAACTTACTTGAATGTTTATAAACACATTATGTCCCTGGATAATGCCTTTTGAGATTGACCAGTGCAGGGATGAGTAACTTTTCAAAAATAGTTTGCCTAGGTTCCAATCTCTATAAACAGGCCTGCATTATCTGACATGAGCTTCCAATGAGCTGGTATAGCCATCCTTTGGTATTCACAGGGATTGCTTCCAGGAACCCCCTACCTCCCTGCCACAGATAGCAAAATCCATGGATATTCAAGTCCCTTATGTAAAGTGGCTAGTATAGTTGGCCCTCCACGTCCGCAGATATGGACATCTGTGGACATGGAGGACTGACTGTACTTTGGTCTTCATGGGCCATGCAAATAAGAAGTCACATTAACTAAAGCTAACAACTTATTCAGATTCTGTGCCAGTTTGTATAAAATATGGCTATAGCATTAACATACCACTTCTCTAAAAAGCTCTATTTTCCTTGGCAAGGGTCTGAAAAATAATATTAAGTGTAAAAACCAGCACACAAAATTATATATTAATTACAGTTTACAACTATGGATACACTGACATGAAACTTACCCAATAAGAAAGTGGCATCCAAACTTTCAACTTGAAGCATGGCATGAAATAAAATTTAAATCAAAATTGTGCCTGTCAAACTCATATAATTAGCAGTAAACACACCTTAGGGCACGCACATTTTCTTCAACACTTATTTTTTTAAGTAGAAAATAGGTCCTTTCTAGCATGTTCCTCCTAAGAGGCTCATTTATTCTTTCCTGTGTTAGCCAGTGCTCCTTCGGTACTGTAAAAGTTGCCATCTCCAGCATGAAGTAAAATTGCCTCAGAGCATCCATCCAAGCCATCCAGCCTCTCCATTTCTGCCTCAGGAAAGGGGTTCACTCAGAAATAGCTTGTTTCACAAAAAGTTCAAGGGACAGATACAGCATCCCTTCAAAGGCAAGGGATCTCTCCTAGGAATTACTCATCAAATTGGGAGTACATGTGTTTTCTTATACACTGACCTTCTCTGTGAAACACTGAAGATATTCCAGTTAAGTTAGTCCACATGAGTCAAACTGACTTTCTGCCATGGGAACCTCAGGCTTCTATAATTTACCTACTTTCGATGAGGAAGGTATTGTTCTTATAGCTGATACTCAGGAAAACATAAATTATAAAGATAATTTTATGCCTCTGCTTTCACTTATGTCCTTACTCCTTTAGTGTTTTATTCCAGTGTCTTTGAACTCGTTTGCATTACCTACATTTGAAAAACTTGTATCTATATACCCCAGGTACACAAGTTCACCTCTAAAGGTTTTCATTAAATAGTTGCAAATTATATGATTTCCAATGCACTGTAAATATTGACAATTTTAAATACAACTATTAATATTACATCATTATCTTAAATGCATTCAATTGAAAATAAACATCCATCATCATTCATTTTAAAATATATGCAATACAATTGGACATTTTATATATTTCTCCTTGAATTCATATCTCTATTGTGCTCCTCTCAAAGAACTTCATCCTAATGTATATTTTATGCTTAAAAGCTTTTTATTGATCATCTTCTTGTAACCAAAACAATATAGAGAGACAAAGGAGTTTATGTTTTAAAATTTCCTGTGGCCATTTTGTTCTATGTTAACTTAGATGTCTGATTGAGTTGTCATAATCATTGCTAGTATTTAATTGATCAAAACAACATAGATATATTATAAAATTTGATAAGCAAATATATAAAGTAAAATATTTTTGGAAATTATGAGTTAATGGCATTATATAGTATTGATACATATTATTAATAGTACATACATACTTTTTTTCTTTTTTTTAAGACAAGGTCTCACTCTGTTGCCCAGGCTGCAGTACGGTGGTGCGGTCATAGCTCCTCACTGCAGCCCTGACCTCTCAGACTCAAGCTATCCTCCCACCTCAGCTTCCCAAGTAGCTGGGACTCCAGGTGCATGCCATCTATGCCCAGCTAATTTTTGTATTTTTTGTAGAGGCGGGGTTTCTCCGTGTTGCGCAGGCTGGTCTTGAACTCCTGGACTCAAGCAATCCACCTACCTTGACCTCTCAAAGTGCTGGGATTACAGGCATAAGCCACCGCACCCAGCCCATATATACTTTTTATATAGTACATGCTTTTATTCATATATGAATCAATTTAATCCCCACAATAACCTATTACTATAATCCTCATTTTATAGATGTAGAAACTAAGGTAGAGAAAGCGTAAATGACTCCTCAAGGTCACAGAGCTAGCAAACTGAAGAACCTGGATCTATGCACAGATTCTCTGACACAACAGCCCAAGTACTTAACCACTACCCTATATATCCTGACTTAAAAATATGAACTGGGGCCAGGAGTGGTGGCTCATGTCTGTAATCCCAGCACTTTGGGAGGCCGAGGCAGGTGGATCACCTGAGATTGGGAGTTCGAGATGACCCTTGCCAACATGGTGAAACCCCATCTCTACTAAAAATACAAAAATTAGCCGGGTATGGTGGCAGGCACCTGTAGTCCCAGCTACATGGGAGGCTGAGGCAGGAGAATCGCTTGAATCCAGGAGGCAGAGGTTGCATTGAGCCAAGACTGCACCACTGCACTCCAGCCTGGATGACAGAGACCCTATCTCAAAAAAATATAATAATAAAACAAATTTAAATTAAAAATACATATATATGTGTGAATTGGGACCTAGGGATACCTTAAATAAAGAGGTTGCCAAATTTCTCCTTTTTCAGTGTCCCAGCTAAGCAATATGTCATGGTAAGGAATGGATGTCAGATGTCTTTCTTTTGTACACTGAGAGAAAGTAAAAAAGGGGAGGGGAACAAGGAAAATCTCAACCACAGGCGCCTTCTCAAGCAGATGAATTTTACAAGAGGGGGCATATAGGAATAGAAGATCTGGAAATTAATTCCTTTAAAACTCTCATGCCCATGTATCTTTGAGAAGTCTTCATGAACCTCCAAGGGTACATATACTCCAGGTTGAATGCCATTGGTTCACATAATCTCTAATACAATACAAATTAGAGAAGATTTTGTGAAACATTTCTAATGCTTTAGAAACAAAATTTAATTAAAATTTAAATTATTTTAACTCTTGAATTTTTAAAATGGCAGTTAATTTCAATAATTTGAAATGACACAAATGCTAAAGTGTAATAGGATAGTAATAAGCATAACTATAACCTGCGTCATAGGTTTATAATGATTAGATGTAATGCATGAAAAGATAGCAGGCCAGTAATAGTGCTATGCATAAAATGCTCCCTTCAAAATCTTTATTTGCATTTCTATTACTGAAATCATTTCCTAATAATGAAGTTGCTATAAGAGAAGCTCCATTACTAAGGAATCACTGTTACAGAAACAATGTTATTAAAGTATTGCTATGTACAGAAACTTTTATTAGGAAGATACAACTTATACATCATTGTAATAAAGCTTCCATTATAATCCTAACTGCATAAAGCTGTGTTTGAGTATAGCAATGCTAGAGCTGTAGGACTTTTAATAAAGGATCAAAATAATGCTTTGGTAATAGGATTGTTTGAAATACTAATACTTCAGGGAAGACTGAACTGAGTAATGGGTGATGTTTTTTTCACTGATTATACATAGTCTACCAAGAATTAGAAAGGAAAAAAAAAGAAGTAAAAAGAACCCTCATGTACCTAGTAACATGCAGTGTGGAAACGTATGTGTTGAAGCATATTCACCAGCTCTCTTTAACATAACAACTACCTATTTCCAATAGCAAGCTGCTAATATGGGCATTTATAACTGTGGTAATTAAAAGATTGGATGTTCAGATCTATAGAGAGCTGGCAATCAAAAAGTTAACACATTTACTTAAATATGCCCACAAATACTCACACAGTCACATCTCGGAAATTGCCTGTAATAAAAACCATTAAAGAAATGTGAATTTGGCAGTGGGGGGAGAGAGAGGGGGAGTGAGGAAGAGGGAGGCAAAGAGGGAGAGGGAGGGAGGGAGGGAGAGAGAGAGAGAAAGAAGAAAAAGAAGGAAGGAAGGACGGAAGGAAGGAAGGGAGGGAGGGAAGGAAGGAAGGAAGGAAGGAAGGAAGGAAGGAAGGAAGGAAGGAAGGAAAAAAGAAAGAAAGAAAGAAAAAAGAAAAGGAAGGAAAGAAAGAAAGAAAGAGAGGGAGGGAGGGAGAGAGGGAGAGAGGGAGGGAGAGAGGGAGGGAGGGGAGGGGGGAGAGAGAGAGAGAGAGAAAGAAAGAAAGAAAGAAAGAAAGAAAGAAAGAAAGAAAGAAAGAGAAAAGAAAGAGAACAAATATGAATTGACTTTAAAGGGATGAATTCTTCACCTTCTTCCACTAAAGAAGTTAAATATGTATAACTCACTCTAAGATGCTACTCTATATTACATATAAACAATATACCATAGTGATCCATCTGAGTTATAGCTAGAAGTTAGTATCAGACTTAGGTTCACATTAGAGAATGTTAGCATATTCCTCTAAATGTTTGTTTTTGCATTTGCTCTAATGGAGTCCAGTATTCCCGTTCCCTCTGGAAGCATTTATAATGTTGACCACCAGAGACCGCCAGAGAGCCATTCATCACCCGGTAGGCACGGAGACACTCCTTAATATACCTGCCATTGTGGAAACCGGCAAGGAAGGCACCAGGCTGTCTGTAAAGGGTTTTGGCATCAGTTAAGGCACCAGAGGCCATAGCCAGTAGCCCTGTTACAACCGCATTCTCTGTCAGATAATGACGCCAAGGCCATTTTGATTTTGAGACCATTTGTGGCTTGCCTACAAAGCAGCAGCTAGACTGATCTGGAATCTGCTTGGAAAGCAAAGTGCTTTTACCTTTTCAAAGAGGATTTCCTTTCCTCTTGATCTGCTTTCCAGATGTGATGATCTGCAAACAGTTGGGTGGGGTTAATTTAGAACCCAGGAGGTTCATCTTCCCTACTAACTCAGATGATCAAAGGCAAATATGAGCATTTCCCTAATGTTATGGTCCCCAAATGTTTGTATTACCTGAGGGGTAGGTATAAGATTTTTTGACCTATACAGTCAGCTGGCGTAAGTTATTTTTCAGAAGTCTAATTTTTTTTTTTTGAGACGGAGTCTCGGTCTGCGTCGCCTGGGCTGGAATGCAGTGGCCGGATTTCAGCTCACTGCAAGCTCCGCCTCCCGGGTTCACGCCATTCTCCTGCCTCAGCCTCCCAAGTAGCTGGGACTACAGGCGCCCGCCACCTCACCCGGCTAGTTTTTTGTATTTTTTAGTAGAGACGGGGTTTCACCATCTTACCATCTTAGCCAGGATAGTCTAGATCTCCTGACCTTGTGATCCACCCGTCTCGGCCTCCCAAAGTGCTGGGATTACAGGCTTGAGCCACTGCGCCCGGCCTATTTTTTCATTAAATATGATCAACCCAAACTACTTTGCACTAACACAGTGAGACACTCTATTTCTGAAATACCCATAAAATTTGAAATTTCTTCACTTGAGGGTGTGACATTAAAAGGGTGCAAGGACTTACCCCATTGGTCGATTAAATACCTGCAGAACAAAGCACCAAAAATATTGAAGAAATGTCAGCTTCCATGAATTTAATTGGAAATTTGAAATCAGACAATTTTGAAAGAAACATTTAATTTCAGTATTCATGTAAGTCGGCAGTCTATAATACATAAATGTCCTTATTTTTAATACATGGGAGGCGGACACCCCAATCTTTTTAATCAGGCATTTCAAGGAAGGTCTAACTTCCCCTTGTGACAGGAATAGCATCCTTACATCAAAGTCTTACACCAAAGTGGTAAAGACTTAAGAGGCCTGAATAAATGTTGACTGATGGATTTCTTCAGAAAATGATTCCACCTTCACTGGTCTCCATTCCCCCACCTTCTCCACAAGCATTTTGTCAGTATTCCTCCAGCACAGCTTTCCTTTAAACACCCTCCTTTCACTCTATCTCCTTGAAGATAAACACTTCCACAGTGGGCTTTCACAAGCATCTCTTTCCCTCCAGCCTGCCAGAGCCTCCCACCTGCTTTCCTTTGCTTTAGAGCCTCTGTTCTCTCCTTCCCCCTGCATGCAAATACCCGATTCATAGTCCCAACTAATAATTTTATGCCACTCCCTTGCTCAAAATTATTTCTAACTACTCCCTTGCTTATTAGGTAAAGCTGAACCTTTTGGGGGCCTGGATCCCTTTCAATATGCAATGAGAGCTATGGAACTCAGAATAATGCATAATGTACACAGGCTTTTGCCCATGTTGCATGTGGTTTAAATAAACCCTGAAGCCTGGGGATTTGTGACCTCTAAGGTAAAAGCCCTAAACCTATATAATAAAGTTTCAACTGCATGGCCCTCTACTTGGTTTCCCTGCAGGCTGGCACAAACTACTTTTCCAGCATTGTCATCTATCAGACTGCCCCTAATCACAGAAAAGAGTGAGGGCTTCATTAAGCACCTACCACACGACCCAGACTATTCTAAGCCCTAAATGCATAGCAGCAAACACAACAACAAAGCAAACACAACTACTATTCTCATATTCTATCGACCCATGGTCATCCTCTGCCTTGTCACACCCTGGCTGACTGCTGCATATTTTCAAAGGTATGCAATTCTTAGTTTTAGAAGCCAGGCTCCACATGCATTTTATACTCTTGTTCTGGTTTGCTCTCTAGTCGCAAGATAACTAGTGTTTCCTCACCTCTGGGCTCATCCCCCTATCTGGAATACTCACTCCCTCATTTCCTTCCTCATCTACCAAATATTCTAAGATAATATCAAGCCTCTCTCTCTCTTTCTCAAATCTTTCTAGAATCATTTCAGCTCATAATAAACAAACTCTCTTCGTATAATCTCTATCAGTGACCTAGCACTTTATCATACACTGCCTGTAACATCGATATAAGACTATAAAGGTTGTTTTATTATGCAATTCATTATTATTGATTAATTCTTCTGTGTAATCTGTGCATTATCGCCCCATCTGGGGGAAAGAAGACCATGCTACAGATTTCTGTTTCCTGAACAATGCTGCCTCTCATAGTGCTATTTATACACAACACCACTAAATCTCTATTTGTTGATTGTTGGTGATTGATTGCAAAAGAAGATGCCACCAAGATGACAAAACTTATCTCTAACTTTCAAGGGCGATCTATAGACATTTAGGAGAGTCTTTCACTGCTTAAGGATTGATAATATGACCAAAGTGATGCACAACTTAGCAAACCAACCTAACCACTGTTATTCATCATTGTGGCTATGAGCCATAAGTGTGCAGACATTGGCACGCAGACAATATGTAATAAGATTGTTTATATTCCAAATAATAATTTGCTTTCTCCATCTAAATACAGTAGAGATTGGATGCATTCTTTTCTGACCCAATCTTCGTGTTAATACCTGAAGTGCAATCTTTGAAGGCAACAGAGAGCATCTTAAAACAAACAAAAAAAAACAGATAGCAAATGATAATGGCATACAACTGCAGCCTTGTTTGGTGCTATTAGTCACTGTAAATGCATTTGCTATCTCTTGTCTGCATCTATAACTCTCACCATCATTTCCTCACAGAGTAAACAAATGTTGCTTATAAACTTCCCCACACGGCCTGCCTTTGCAGGATTTTCCAACCTACCAACTTGCTGAACAGAATTAAATGCCTTGTTAAAACCAAGTACCCGGCATACAAATTACAACACTATTCTTGGGACTGTATCACGGATAGTGTGACTACACTTCTTAAACATGATACTTGTTTTCTTTGAAACCTGAAAGAACAATATGCCCTGATTGTTATCCTGGCATGTACAGTTCCATTCATGCCTGTGCAACTGCACAGCGGATGTGCCTTTGAAATCCTGAACAATATCTTCTGCTTTCCCAGACCTGGGGCAATCTCCACATGGGTAGCTATTTACCTCAGCAGCAGATTTCCATAAAACTATAATCACTACCAGATGGCCCACCAAATTATGATTGTTTGATGGAAAAAAATACATATATGAATCTTTCTCTATTTAACATTATTTGTTACTTGAGCTTATGTCCTATACTAACACATAGTAGTGTTAATTTGGAATTTGGTGAATAAATTAATAGAAACTATGTTCATCATCAATTTGAGACACTATCAGTAATAACAGTACTAGCCAGTGTGATTGCATACTATGTGCTAGGATCTATTCTAAATAGTTTATATTTATTATTGTATTTAATCCAGGCAACTTCATGAGGGATGTACTACAAGGATCACCATTTCACAGATGAGGAAATTAAGGCATAGAAAGGCTCAGAGCCTTAATCCATTATTCACAACTAATTTGGAAAAGCCAACAGTTGATCCAGGCAGTTTGGCTGTAAAATCAAATGCTCTTAATCACTATGTTATACCACTTCCCATTTAACTAGTTTCATTATTAAATTGAGAAGTTATTGTATCCCTAACTATACCCTGTCTTGTCATGGCAGAGGAAAAATACAAGCACAAAATCACAAATCAAGAAGGCTGCTGCTCTTTCTGTAACACTGGGGAGAGAGTACTCTTCAAACCATCAGACATTTTCTCTAACTTCTGTTTCTTTAACATAGGAAGAAATGCACTAATCAATATCACATTTTGGCCTACTTCAAGCATGACCTTTAAGGCAACTCTGATACGAGATTTTCTGTTACATATTCACTAAGAGAGTAGCAAAACGTTTCTTTGGTTAATATTCTGATTGGAGTGCAAAATCAGGGCTTCAGACTCAGAATTAATGCTGAGTTTGCTAACAATATACTCAAGGGCTGCTGGCCATCTGTACCTCCTCTGTATTCCTCTAGCACAGAACAGTCTGAAAGTAGCATTTGCTGGCTGCTATCATTATTTTTACTCATTTCAAAAATATATTTTTGCATGCCTATATCTTATATTGCTAACATGACATTCTTGAACCATCTCTACATTGTGGCTTTTGAGTCCTATCAAATAAATGGTGGCTTCAGAGTCCTATCAAGTGGCCTGATGCTGTCTTGGCTGCTGGCTTCCCTGACTGCTGGAAAAGCCTCAGAGTAATAGACGGTGGCCGCACCAAGACATGCTGTATAGGTTGCTCTGTCCCTGTGATTATCTAACATCTGGGTATCTTCTAAATTATCACTGCTCTTGGTACCTGATCTGCAACCAGAAGGCAAAAAGTGTACATAGTGTTTTTCAAGAGCTCTATCAGATCAGTCATGTCATTGAACATTTATTAGTCCTAATAAATGTTATGAAGAGGTTACAATGACTTATGAATGTTACCCAAAACCAAACAAAATATAGCCCCTACTGTAGAAGAGGGTGTAATTCAGTAGGAGAAAGACGCCTTGACATCTCTCTGGAAACAACAGTTTCCAGTTGGGAATGTTAAAGAGAGAAATGCAGAGACATCAAATCACAGGGCCCAGAAGGGAGCCATGCTAGCTAAGAAAGGAAACCTAGGCCAGGCGGGAAAGGTGTTCCAGACAGAGAGAAGCACAGAAGCAAAGGCCTGGAGTCATAAACAGCATGGTATATATAGAAACCATAAGAGAGATGGAAGGCCAAGCGCAGTGGCTCATGCCTGTCATCCCAGCACTTTGGGAAGCCAAGGAAGACGGATCACGAGGTCAGGGGTTCAAGACCAGCCTGGCCAATATGGTGAAGCCCCATCTCTACTAAAAATACGAAAATTAGCCAGGCATGGTGGCACATGCCTGTACTCCCAGCTGGGAGGCTGAGGCAGGGGAATCGCCTGAACCCAGGAGGCAGAGGTTGCAGAGAGCCAAAATCACGTACCGCACTCCAGCCTGGGCAACAAAGTGAGACTCCACTTAAAAAAAAAAAAATGAGAGAGAGAGAGATGGAGTACATGAGGGACCCAGGAGGCAGAGGTTGCAGAGAGCCAAGATTGTGCTACTGCACTCCAGTCTGGGCGACAAAGCGAGACTCCATCTTAAAAAAGAGAGAAAGAGAGAGAGAGAAAGAGATGGAGTACATGGGAGAGAGAAGTTAAAACACACTGCATTTGTGATTTTAAGAAACAAGCCTTCTGGCCAGGCGCGGTGGCTCACGCCTGTAATCCCAGCACTTTGGGAGACCAAGGCGGGCAGATCATGAGGTCAGGAGATCGAGACCATCCTGGCTAACACGGTAAAACCCCGTCTCTACTAAAAAAAATACAAAAAATTAGCCGAGCATGGTGGAGGGTGTGTATTGTCCCAGCTACTTGGGAGGCTGAGACAGGAGAATGGCGTGAACCCGGGAGGCGGAGCTGGCAGTGAGCCGAGATTGCACTACTGCACTCCAGCCTGGGTGACAGAGCAAGACTCCATCTTAAAAACAAAACAAAAAAACAAGACTTCCACTGCCCACCTGTACTGCTCTGTCCCTGACCCTCTCCCATGCTCCCAGGCACCAGCATTAGCTGATGAGAATTTGTTTGCTGGTCCTGTCTTTGCGACCCTGCACATACTGCTCACTCCCTCTTATTCCCGTCCCCATGTGTATGACCAACGAGGATTACTCCATCTATGAGGCCTTTGCTTATTCTCCCAGGCAGAAAAACTGCACTTGCTCCTTCCTAACTCCTTAGACACCTTCACAGTGGCTCTCCTACTGTTTTCCAATTGCTTGTTTGCAGAGCCATCTCCCCACCAGAATATAAGTTCTTTGAAGGCAAGGACTGTGTGTTAGCTGTGTTCTATCCCCAGCACTAACCATAACAACTGCTCGTAATAGGTGCTCATTTAATATTTGTGAATGAAAGAAAGAAGAAAAAAATAAATCACTTCTACTCCCTCCTCAGATTCTAATAAGTCCATAAGTCCACAAGTAATAAAGCATGTAGAGCAAACAGTATAGTTAAAATCAGCTTGACTAAAAGTAATGCTAGTAATGAATGTGAGGTGAGCCTTCTCTCTGTGGCCAGGTGGGCAGCAGCTAATGGATGTGAAGATGTTGCTGGTGATTGGCCCAACAGTCCTTGCCAGGATGGTGCAGATGAATTGGTGTTAGGCTCCTAGTCTGACTCCTAAGCAACACAAGCCTCAGCACACTCTTGTGGCATGTGAAAGTCTCACTAGCTACAAAGCCACAGCTAATATGAAAGGACTATTTGGGTTATAATATAATACCATTACATGTCAAGACTCTGTGTCTGCAGGACCTAGTAAACAGTCAGTCCCTACGAAACGTTTCCTATTAACATAGATTTTCACCAGAAGAGAAGGGAATCAGTGGAACCACTATCCTAGCATGCTAATTAATTCTCTGTGTGAAAAGAAGCACTAATCTCCATTTTAAAGCATCAATCATGGAAAATAAACTGAAATGTGACCAGATTTTAAAATGCTACTTGTTCTAAAATCAGATGTAAATGAAAGCTTCCAGGATTCTGCAAGAGGCGATTACAGTGTACATGGTACTATGAAACCACATTTAAACTCAACCTTCTAGAAAACTTTTAAAATATTTTTTTCCAGTTTGAAACTGTTCTCTAATATCACTCTTCATATGCTTTTCTTGTCCAAGAAGCTTTGCTCTGTAAAAATTTCTCTCAATTTCTAAGTAAGATATTACAGAATTTCCCAGAAGCATTAGCGACGGTTTCTTAGCAACTGTTGATATGTCTCAAAACAACCTGAGACAATCTTCTCTGAGACATGCAGTCTCTCCCTCTCTCCACTAACAGAATTCCACAATATGGCAAAAAAGATTCGTGTAGCTAAAAATAGCTTCCGACACACATTTTTAAAGTTGACAGAGTCTTAATGATTTAAGTCTTCCATATCACAGCTTGGGTAGGTGCACCTCAACAACACTATATCAAAGAGCTCTGTGCAGAGAGATTTTAGAATCTTTTTCTTTTTTAATCACACTATTAACACTCCTGACATTTCAGAAATAATGTTTATCGATTTTGGTGTTAGCACTACCATAAATTAAGTGATGTAATGGACAGAATTACTGTGGTACTATAAAGAATGTGTCATTCAGATTGTTAACTACATATGAGAAAAAAACACAGAGACTCTGGATTCATGTAAAAACAGCCCCAGATCTGGACAGTAAATAGGAGATGAAGGAAAATGACATATCCCAGTGATGATGGGTCTATTTCCACCACTCCCTCCTGGCTGCTGTACCAAAACAACTGAACCTCTTTAATAAAAGCAAACTATAATAGCAATGATCATTCTGTACCAACAAAAAAAGCCCTAGGATGAAAGTAAGATATATGAATTTAAGGTTATTCTCATCAAAGAAATCAGTATGAATGAAAAGTATTAGGAATGAACAAAAAAGCATTTTGAACCTGTAGCAGGAAAGAACCGCATGGTACAGAAAGCAAAAATGGTCCCTGATAATCTGTTGGGCTATAAACTTCCACAGGGAACTTGTCGCTATCATTAGTAGATGAGAGTCAGAGTCTAGCCAAAATCTGTGATTGTGGTTCTGGGTTGATGAAGTTGAAACCTGTGAAACCGCCATGTAACTGATAGGTTGAAAGAATTCCCCTCTCTCTCTCTCTCTCTCTCTCTCTGTGTTTGAAAACAGAGAACAGTGTTCTGTTATAACCTTCCTTATGCAGCTGTTTTTTTGTTTTGTTTTGTTTTAATTTAGAGGCAAGGTCTTGATCTGCTACCCAGGCTAGAGTGCAGTGGCACAATCTCAGGTCACCACAGCCTTGACCTCCTGGGTTCAAGCGAGCCTCCTACCTCAGCCTCCCAAGTAGCTAGAACCACAGGTGTGCACTACCACACCCTGTTAATTTTTTTTTTTTTTTTTTTTTTTTTTTTTTGGTAGAGAGGGGGTCTTGTTATATTGCCCAGGCTGGCCTCAAATTCCTGGGCTCAAGCAGTCTTCCTGTCTCAGCCTCCCAAAGTGCTGGGTACAGGTGTGAGCCACCACACATGGCCAGCTGTTTTGAGAATTAAATGAGACAATGGATGTAAAGCATGTTGCCTGTGTAAACTGCTGCCAATCAATATTATGCCCTATATGTGTATGTATATGGGTGTGTGTGTGTATATATGTATATATATTCTACAATATGTCACAAAAGATTCATGTGGCTAAAACTAGCTTCCGACACACACACATACATATGACAGGATATATAAGGGATAAGATTACATTTACACCTTATAAGAATTATAAGGTAATACAATACATATAATATATAAGCACAAGATAATGTAATATTACTACGTAATAAAAGTAGTAAATGAACTAATGCACATAAATAGCACAGTGTTTAGTAAATAACAAATGCTTAATGATGTTCATTGTGGTCATCATCATCATCACCACCATTATTTCTCCCATTTTATATAGGAGGACACTGAGTTTCCAAGGAAGTTAGGTAACTTACCCAACGCCAAACAGCTAGTAAGACCTGGGCTGAGACTGATGTCTGTTTGATTGCAAAGTTCATGATCGTCCCAATTTTACTACAGGTGTAAGCATTCTTACAGAGTGGTTAAGTATTCTGCTTCTATAAAACAGGTTTCAAGCAAAAAGAGAAGACAGTTGTTGCTACCATCTTCATTCTGTTTTTTTTTTTGAGACTGAGTCTCACTCTGTCACTCAGGCTGGAGTGTAGTAGCGTGATCTCGGCTCACTGCAATCTCCGCCTCCCGGGTTCAGGCAATTCTCCTGCCTCAGCCTCCTAAGCAGCTGGGACTACAGGCATGCACCACCACACCTGGCTAATTTTTGTATTTTTAGTAGAGATGGGGTTTAACCATATTGTCCAGGCTGTTCTCGAACTCCTGACGTTGTGATCCACCCACCTCGGACTCCCAAAGTGCTGGGATTACAGGCGTGAGCCACTGCACCTGGCCTGTTGCTACCATCTTCATTCTTATAGCTGTAGACTCAAATAAATCTAATGAAACTCCTAATAGCATGAGTTTTATTGGTTTGGCATATTACAATAATCTATTGCTAGTCTAAGACATTTCCTGGTCATAGGGCAAGTATCTAGAAGTGGCTTTTGCTGAAGTGTTGCCAGTCTGTCATTGATCTCCCATTCTATTCATATCCAATTATCATGCTTGAAGTCTCACAAGTTGCTCAGGTGGCTTACTTGATTCTGGTATTTTAAAACAGTACTATTATTTGTGGATGTGATGCATAATTTTGCCATATCAGAACATCAAAATCCATTCATTAAAGAATCTATCAAAGTCTGGATGCAAGTTAATAATATATGTCTCTTCTCTGGTTTGGGTATGAAAAAGGAAAGTTACTTGAAAATAAAAGGGTAGAAGATTTATTTTTAGACCAGGATCTACTTAGCTAATAGTCTTAAGCCAGGGTGGCTCCAGGCCAGAGCAAAATTCACTAATCTGAATCTCTTTTTGGTGCCCTTCCTTTTTACTCTGAAGCAGACAAGGTAATAAGCAGTGGGGAGATATCTAGGATCTATAGAATAATTCTGCAGTTTCTATTTTCTAAATCATCAAGCTGTTCTTTAGTTTTATAGAGCAGTTTTTCAATTGTTGAGGATCTTTCTGCAGAAAGGCAATTTGATTTCTATCCTTGGCTCTTCGATTATACATTCTATCATCACTAAACATTGATTAAGCCTGCTGCAATACACTCCCTTGTATTTGGGTCTTTGAATTCTCAGAAGGTCACTATTTATTACAATATAACAATCTGGATTTTTTTTTTTTTTTTTTTGGTACTTTTTTTTTTTTTTTTTTGAGACGGAGTCTCACTCTGTCGCCCAGGCTGGAGTGCAGTGGCCAGATCTCAGCTCATTGCAGACTCCGCCTCCTGGGTTCATGCCATTCTCCTGCCTCAGCCTCCCGAGTAGCTGGGACTACAGGCGCCCGCCACCTCACCCGGCTAGTTTTTTTTTTTGTTGTATTTTTTAGTAGAGATGGGGTTTCATCGTGTTAGCCAGGATGGTCTCGATCTCCTGACCTCATGATCCACCCGTCTCGGCCTCCCAAAGTGCTGGGATTACAGGCTTGAGCCACCGCGCCCGGCCTTTTTTTTTTTTTTTTTGAAATGGAGTTTCAGTCTTGTTGCCCAGGCTGGAGTGCAGTTGGGCGATCTCAGCCCACTGCAACCTTCACCTCCTCGGTTCAAGCTATTCTCCTGCCTCAGCCTCCCAAGTAGCTGGGATTACAAGTGCCTGCCACCACGCCCAGCTAATTTTTGGTATTTTTAGTAGAGACGGGGTTTCACCACGTTGGCCAGGCTGGTCTCGAACTCCTGACCTCAGGTGATCCACCTGCGTCAGCCTCCCAAAGTGGTGGGATTACCGCGCCTGGCGTGGAAATATTTTTAAAATACAGTCAATGCAGGTGCTGTATTTATCAGTGTTAGCCTTTGTTTCAGGACAACATGAACTGACGTTTCTTAACAAACATGACATTTAATTCAAGGGTTTTTTAACAGATATATAAAAATTAATTTTTTCTTTCTGGGAATATCATCATTGAAAAAATTCAAGGTCTGGTAGGTAGCTTTCTAAAATGGCTCAATAATTCCCTTGTATCCGCTTGCATGTGGGCTGGATCTACTGTCTTGCTTCTAACAATCAGAATATGGTTAAAGTGATGGGAAGCCACTTCCATGATTAGGTTACAGAAGGTTGTGCTGTCTACCTTACTAACACTCTCTTTTGCTAGCATTCTCTCTTACCTCTCATATCCTGGCTCTGATAGAGCAAGCTACCATGTTGTAAGATGCTCTATGGAAAAGCCCACGTGGCATATAACTGAGGGTGGCCTCTCAGTCCAAAAGCCTGTGAGGAACTGAGTCCTGCCAACCTTCCCAGTCAAGCCTTGAAATGACATCAGCCCAGTGAGAGACCCAGAACCAGAGGACTCATCTAAGTTATGCCTGATTTCCTGGCCCACTGAAACTGTAAGATTATAAGTGTATTAAATCATTTAAGTTTAGGTAATTTGTTAATAGAAATACATAAAAATAAAAGCTCTGAAATACATGTCCTCATCCATGCTATTTAGTAACAACTTAACAGGAGCCTCTTATGTGCAAGGTGCACTAGAGTTCCTCTTGGCTGGGTACTGGGAATACAGTGGAGAATGAAACACACATGATCCCTGTCCTCTGGGCCCAAGAGATTATCCGCTATGCTCTTGCCTGGCTGCCAGTTTGCACTTGTTTCCCCATGGGAGTCTCGATGAGGGTTAGCTGCCACCTGGTAAGAGAGTCCCTCCACCTTGAGAGATCCATTATCTTTCAGAAGGCCTCTGGTGAGCTACAATCTAGTCTGAAAACTTATTCCCTGCTGCAAGGGGCCTAAACTCCTCTTCTCAGGCACAACAAGATCCCAATCATATATAGGTAGTGCTATTTTCATTCTCAAATTATTTTATACATAAAAGAAAGAATGAGATTTGAATAAAAATTTTCATATATTAAAAAAACTTCATCCTATTAGTCTAATCATAATAGTAATTATAATTAGAAACCAATTATAATTGTTGCAACAACAATGCAACTGCAAATCTTTAGTAAATTAGTAGCCTTCATTTGCTGCTACTAAATTATTCCTATCAAGCTTACAAAATATCATACATTTAGCAAATTACAATGTGTATATTTTGGTTGCAGTTTTACCTATGAGAAAAGTTAACTCTATTCACAGATTTTTGTGGCACATTCTTTAGTGGTAAATTTGCATTCCTGAAGATCAGTTACATTTTTTGAAAAGTCTTAAGTCAATCATATTTAAATATTTGTGGATTATGATGTATTCTAAGTATTTACAAATTATGAAACGTTCAAAGATTACCATGTGGAAGTCCACATGGTATGAGCAGGTATGAGCAGACATCTTACCCTTCTAGCTTCTGGCAACACAGTTAGGCCAATGAGTAGTTTAGGTAGTACATGGACATGACAGAGAGGCAGAGCCTCATAATGAAACAGGTGAAATCAGCTCAAAGTAGTCAGGATCACATTTGCTCAGAAGTCACCTTAGAATATAACATCTAAGGCCCAAAGTCGAGGGAGAGCAATTCTGCTTTGAATAATTGTGAAAGAATGTATCAACAGAAGAGAGATAGTAGCAGAGATCAGAGAACGATAGGAGTCAGAGGGCAGACTTAGGTAGTGCTCACATAGCATCGTCCAGGGAATACTCCAGAGAATTCTGGAGTATTCATCCACATGCTAAACACCAGGCTTAATGAAGGCATAAAAGACATGAACTCTGCTCTTAGACACCCTACATTCTAGTAGACAAGATGACAGCGTGACTGGTCAAACTGGCAGGAATTTGCATGGAGTTGGCCACATAAGGCCGGATGTTATCTTTAAGATAGATTTAACTCTTTTGCTTTGCTTCTAGGCTTACCAGGTAATATTCTCATTACAAGGTAGCTTCCATAATCTCCTGAATTCTGATCAGCTAACACAAGCTCTCCAATTTGCTTGGCAGTTACAATTCATCATTCTAAATTAATACACTGGCATTCTAAGTTTTCCATACCAGTCACTTAAGAGTTTGGTTAGCATTCTCTGTGTTTTGCCGAAATAGCTGAAGCAAGGTGGTGGCCAGAGGAAGGAAGCTCACCAGGTAGGACTGGGAGAGATATCTGGAAGCAGCCAAGGCAAGGAGAGATGACTAGCCAAGACCATGGTCAAGAGGAACCAACTCTTAGTCTGGAATATGTTAATTGGCTTCAGGTCCAAAGGGGAAGTTTAAAACAGAAATTCGTGTGTAGAGAACAAAGTCAGTATCTTTGAGTTAAACTAAGTTCAAAATGGAATAATGTCAGGAAATAAATCAATGCAAAAAGTTCAGGACTAAATGAAATGAAAGATATTGCTGGTTATTTTGGCCTGAGAAGCTGGGAAGACAGTGGTATCATTTGTTGAAATGAAAAAGGCTTGGTAAGGATTAGGAGAGGAAAAAAATCAATTCTATTTGGACTACCTGAAAGTTTGAGATACCATAAAACTATCATATTAGCGGTTTAGATAAACTAGTTTGGAGTGCAGGGGAGTTTCTCAGCTGAAGGCTTAACTTTAGAGTCACTGGTATATTAAAGGTATTTAAAAACATGGAACTGGATAGAACCACTTAGGGAGAGAATATAGACACAGAAGAGAACAGGGTCAAAGACAAAGCCCTGGGGGTACTCTAACATTTGCATGTCTAATATAGGATGAACTTGAGAAGTGGGACTGCCTGGTCAAAGGGCATATGGAATTTAATAATTTTGCTATACTTTACCAAATTGACCTTCATTAAAGTTGAACCTATTTACTCTCAGTGGCATAGTATGAAAGGGTCCTTTTGCTCATACCCTTCCTGATACTATGTGCTTCCAAACTTTTATATCCTCGCCAATATGGTAGGTTAAAAATGGCACTTCCATGTAGTATTAATTTGTATTACTCTTTTTATTAGTGAACTTGAGTATCTTTTCAAATATTTAAGATACTTGTTTGTACTTGTCTGTGAACTACCTGGTTCAAAATCTTTGAAGGGAAAATTTCTCAAGAGAGTTGATAATAAAGGTGCTTGTATACAAATGGTAAGAATCCTATGGCAAGGAGACATAATGATGCAAGAGAGAAAGGGTGCAGGAGTCACATCTTTGAGAAGGAAGAGTTTAGGATTCAGAGCACAGGGGAGGGAGCTGGCAGTGAAAAGGGGCAGTTTCTCTTTTGCCATAGTAACAGAGCAAAGGCAGAGAGTGTGGGTACAGATGCCAGGAGGCTCTAGAATAATGCTGAGAAGGTGGCACTCTTCTGATTATATCTATTCTCACTATGAGGTATAAGTAGGCAAAGAGGAGCTTAGGCCACAGGAAGGAAAGGTGTGAGGTACTGCCCTTGGGGAGTGAGAAAGTGAATTACTAGAGGGGTGGAATAGAATGACTTTGCAGTTTTGCATGTCCTTTGAGATTCATGGTCATCCATTTGAAGTGAGCCTTGACAAGGGGCTTGTGTGATTTTTCTCCAGAGATGTTTAATTGCTTGGATATGGGTACAACATGGGAGAGATACAAGGATATTAAAGAGTTTGAAAGAGAATAGTCATTGACCTGGGCCATAGAATCTACACTGGGCCTGGAGAGATGTGAGAAAGTTGAGATGTGGAGGTGGTAACAATGAGAAGCAGAGGCATTAATGGATGAAGAACCCACTGGGGGACGCTAGAGTTGAAATATGGGAGTGTGAGAAGGAGGGAGTACCTGAGAGCAGTCAGGACAGTGAGTTAAGCCGGGGCCCAAAGGAGCTGGAGATTTTCCATAGGGATGAAGGAGTCCTGAGTCTGGAATGGCAGCTTGAGATCTGCAGGAAAGAGAAGGTGCAGGGGAAGCAGAATCCTCTTGAGAGAGACAAAGTTTAGTTGAGGACAATAGCTAAAAGAAATATTCAATGAAAGGTAGAGAATGTAGGGAACCTTTCCACCATGGAAAAGGAATTCCAGAGAGCATAGTGGAAAGTATAGCAGGGAGGGGAGAAGTGGGAAACAGGGTCAGAGGAGAGAAAGGACAGACAGGAATACGTATAAGGACCCGGGCATGTAGGGCTAGATGAGTGGAGGCACTTACATCATAAGCAGAGAACAATCCAGAACCTGTAGATTATATATAAGAAATAATAAAATCATAATACACTATACGATAGGAAGAAATGAGGCAGTTTTCATAAATGTGTACTACATAATGATCCACAGAGTAGTACATTCCTAGCAGATAATATTGCAACTGGTTCCCTTTGGATATAAGATTTTAGAATCCCATCATGCACTATGGAAAGAAGTCAGTTCAGTGTTTTACAACTGGGAGCTATCGTGCTGAAATTAAAACCCAGAAGTTTTCTTTATGATGATAAGCCTCCTTATCTCTACAGGAGGAATTTTAAGTTCTAATTAAACTTCTAAATTAACCTAAATGGAAGCCCAGCTCATTTAATAGAATCCTAGAATTTCAAATTACATGGAAACTTAGATGTCATCTAGTTCAACCAACTCCATCCTAAAGAAAGAAAGGAAGAAAGAAAGAAACTATATTAACTCTCCCTGCCTCCAAACTCTCCAACTTCCTCAGTCTCTTCTCAGCATGTATCATACATTCTTGTCCTGACTAAAACCTGACAGCCCCTAAGGACTCTATTTTCCTCGCAGCCCTCTTTAGTAGATACTCAGTGCCTTAGGTGGGGCAGGTATTATCACTTCCCACTGCAAACTTCAAAGTTCCCTGCCCTCCCCCTCAACCTCCTTCAAAAGCCCCAGCTTAAATGAGCTCCATGTCCAACATGATTCCCACCAGGAACTAGGAAAGCTGGAAAAAAAAAATCTGTTTGAAGGCATCAGAGTGTTACAAAAACACCAAGGAATTGTGGGTCAAAGAATCAGGAGAAAAGGGAAGCCCAGAGAAATGAGCCTGCTGTTTGGAAGATTACTGATCCTGAAAGTTCAGGGTATACCAAGGAAGAGGAGCCCTGGTAAACACATAGGATTTTAGATGGGATTTGGAAAGATTACACTTCAAAAGTAAGGGTATTGGAAACAGATCAGCTCTCATAGGGACTGAAACCCAACTTGGAAACATCTCAATCCTTGGCTGGATTAATGTGATCAGAAATTGCTAGTGCCCCTAAGCTAGCTGCCTCCTTGAAGCAGAAGTAAATCCTCTATGGAGAAAAATAACATTTCACAGAGCCTTAAAGTATCTCTGTAAATTTTTTATATGCAGAACATCTGGCTCTAAATAAAAATAAGTTATTACATACACATTTCTATGAAAAGACTTGACCAAAACCCAAGAGAAAAAAACAGACAATAGAAACAATGCACATAATCCAGATAAAAGAATTAACAGATATGGACTTCAAACTTCTATTAATGTGCTCAAGACGAGCTTAAGAATTTTGGTAAGGAAGTATAATTTTTTAAATTTACTAAATAAAAATTCTAGATCTGAAACTACTACATTTAGAATTTAGAATTCAATGAAAGACTTTCAGAGCAGATTAACAGAGATAAAACTGGAAAACTGGTCAGGAAAAAAATCCAGAATGAAGCACAGAGAAACAAAAGTCAGTGGGGTGGGAGAGGCATAGCAGACATATAAGATATGGCTAAGGGGTCTAAATACCTGTAATTGGAGTCACAAAAAGTAGGGATAGAGAGATTGGGACAAAAGCAATCTATTTAAAGAAAAAATGGCCCAAAATTTTCAAAAACCAATGAAAATCATCAAGCCCCAATTAAAAGGAAACCACGGATCTCGGAGGATACATATAAAGACTACATAATATGTAGACACTTATCTTAGTCCATTCAGACTGTTATAACAGCAAAACCATAAACTGTGTGGTTTATAAGCAACAGAAATTTGTTTCTTACACTTCTAGAACCTGGGAAGTCCAAGATCAAGGTACAACAGGCATGGTGCTTGGTAAGAGCTCGTATCCTGGTTCATAGATGGCCATCTTTTTGCTGTGTCCTCATGGCAGAAGAGGCAGACAGTTCTCTGAGGTCCCTTTAATGAGCACACTAATCCCACCTTGAAGGCTCTTCTCTCATGACCTAATCACCTCCTAAAGGCCTCACCTTCAAATACCATTACATTGGCGAGGCATAGGTTTTAACATACGATTTTTTGGGGAAGACATTCAGTCTACAGCAATATATAATAGTAGAAAAAAAATGAAGTTAATATTAAAAATAGACAGGAAAAAATTTTTTAAAAAAGACTACCTTCAAATAAGTCAGATTAATATCTATGGAAGAAATCAAGTTTTTATTAAAAATCTTTACAAGAAGAAAACTCCAAACCCAGATGGCTTCACTGATTAATTTTCCCAAACATTTAAAGAAGAAATAACATCAGCGAAACATAAACTCCTGCAGAGGAAAGAAAAAAAAAGATCCCTTCCCAACTCATTTTATGAAGGTAACATATGCTTGATATCTAAAAGTAACAAGGACATTATAAGAAAAAAAATTGCAGGCTATTTCTGTTATGAATATGAATGAAAATTTCCTAAGCAAAATGTTAGCAAATGAAATCCAGTAATATATTAAAGGGATACTGTATTACAACCAAGTTGTACTTTTTCCCCAGAATGCAAAGTTGATTTAACATTTGAAAATCAATTAAAGGAGCAAAATAGAAAACTCATTTGATTATCTTAAAAGATGCCAATAAAGCATTTGATCTTTTTAAAACATCAACATCTCAAACACACTGAGTAAACTAGGTATAGGATAAAACTTCTTTAATTGGATAAAAAACATCTAGCAGAAAATCTAATGCAAACCTCATACTTAAAATATTGAAAGTTCTCCCTCTGAAGGAAATGACATAAGAATACCCATATCCACTTCCACCCAACAATGTACTGGTGGCCCTAGACAAAACAAGAAGCTAAGAAAATGTAACAAAAGACGTGCCAGTTCTATAAGTAGAATACTATATAACAATATTAAAAGAAAAAAATTAAAAACTAATCAATGGAGGGATGTACCATATTCACAGATTGGAAGAGTTAATAATGTAAAATTGACCACTCTCTTCAAATTGACCTCTAGATCAAACTTATTATAATACAAAAGTCCTGGTATTATTTTGTGAAATTTCACAAGCTGTTTATTCAATTTAAATGGAAATTAAAAGAGTCCAGCATAGGCAAGGGAAAAAAAAAGAACAGTTAGGAAACTTTTTTTTGCTGGATATTGAGACTTATTATAAACTTATAGTAATAATAGTATGGTATTGACACAAGGAAACAACTGAATGGAAAAGAGAATCCAAAAACAGATCCAGGAACATGTGGAAATTTTACGTGTAACTAAGGTGATAAAGAAATGCAGAAAGCACAATGTTTTTCATAAATAATGTTGAGTCAATTGGATATCCATATGGGAAAAAAATGAAATATGACCCGTATCTCATACTAAACTAAAACTAGTTCCCAGTGGCTCATAGATATAATCTAAATAACATAATAAATTAGTTAAATAATATCTAGATAACAAATCTGTCCAATAACACAGTTAACAGTCACATGTAGCTATTTTAATTTATTACAGTTAAATAAAATGAAAAATCCAGCTCCTCAATCACACTATCCACATTTCCAGGGCTCAACAGTCACATTTGGCTAGTGACCACTGCATTGGGCAGTGCAATATATACATTTCCATTTTTGCAGAAAGTTTTATTGGACAGCGCTGCACATGAACTATCTTCATGACCTTGGGGTAGACAATGATCTCAAACAACTACAAAAAGCATAAAAAATACAGGATATGATTCTTAAATTAGACCACATTAAAATTAAAGACTTCTGCTTATCAAGACACTACTAAGGAAATGAAAAGTCAGGCTACCATGCTGAAAAAGCTATTTGCTATATAAACATCCATCAAAGAACTCATACCCCAAATTTATGAAAAATTCCTATAAATCAGTAAAAATAAATAAATAAATAAGACAGGCAACCAAATAGAAAAAATGGCAGTAGGCATTAACAGGCACTTCACAAAACAGTAGATTAACCTCATTAATCATTAGGGACATACAATTTAAACTATAATGATACACCAAAATGCATCCACCAGTAGGGCTAAATTTAAAAAGACTAACAATATCAAACAGTTATCAGAACATGGAGTAACTGAAATTCCTACACTGCTGATGAGAATTTATATACTGATAGAACAGTTTTAGAAAACTGTTTGGTATTAACTAGTAAAGTTAAATATATATATGCATGCCCTGTGACCCAGCAATTCTATTCTTCATGTATACCCAATAGAAATGCATACATACATATATGCATCGAAAGACATTATCTAGAATGATCACAGTCAGAACCTGGGGCAAGGGGAATCACATGGTCATTAATAGTAGAAAGATAAATTGTGATATACTCATAAAATCAAATACTATATTATATAGCAATAAAAATTAATGAACTCCTACTACATGGAACAACATGGATGATTCTCACAAACACAAATTGGGTTTAAGTAACCAGAATTAAAAGAATACAATGTATAGAATATGATTTCATCTATACAATGTTCAAAAAACAGGCAAAACTAACATAGGGCTTTAGAAGTCAAGACAAATGTTACATCTATGAAAAACGGAGAGAAAGTGATTGGGAGTAGGTATAATTTTACAAATGTTCTGTTTCTTGACTGGGCTACACAGATGGAATCACTGAGTTGTGTGATAATTAAGGATCTGTATACTTCTTATACTATACGTCAATGAGAATTCCGTTTTGTTTTTTTTTTTTTCCGAGACAGAGTCTCGCTCTGTCGTCCAGGCTAGAGAGCAGTGGTGCGATCTCGGCTCATTGCAACCTCCGCCTCCCAGGTTCAAGTGATTCTCCTGCCTCAGCCTCCCTAGCAGCTGGGACTAAAGGTGCATGCCACCACACCTAGTTAATTTTTTGTATTTTTTTAAGTAGGACGGGGTTTCACCGTGTTAGCCAGGATGGTCTCGATCTCCTGACCTTGTGATCCACCTGCCTCGGCCTCCCAAAATGCTGGGATTACAGGTGTGAGCCATCGCACCGGGTGAGAAGATGTTTTCAAAAATCAGTTCCTTTGATATACATGCCATCTAGCTATAATACCTTCCAATCTCTCTTCCTTTCTGTTACTTACTATGTTAGCCTCTCCCCAAGATTTTAGCATTTGATTCACAGTCTTTCCTTCTACCTCAAGTTCCACTATCATCCAAGGTGACTTTACATCCATGTGGTTGTCCCATCCTACGCTACAGCCTCTCTTTCTTGACTTCCATGTCAGCATAGCACTCCAATAGCCACACTCAGAAATTTATCAATACAAGAATCACTCCCCACTTTAAAACCACTCTCAGACCAAATATCGTATGTTTTCAGATCTCTCAGTCAACTATTCTCAAGATTTCAGTTCCTTGACTTCATAGGGATCTCTAGTCCCCTTTTTCTATAGCTCTCTTTCTCTCTTCCTTATTAAACTCAGGTTCTTTTCTTTGCCACGCCAACCACTTTCTTACCAATACTATCAACTTCCTTGCCTACTGTCTTTCCATCTTAACACCTGGCAAAAATCCCGTATTTTGGCTGACTCTATTTTGTACATGCATCAAAGTGGCACTGCTTAAGAAATCACATAACTTGGCCAACCTCAAGCATAGCTTCCATGCCTCCTGTTTGTCCTAATATATTTCTCTAGTCTACTCTTCCATCTCCCCATAGAAAGAAGTCAAATCTTTTCCATTTGTTCTAAAGTTCTAAAATCCCTCTCTGACAGCAGGTAAGTTCATGTCCAATTTCACAGAAAAAAAATAAAAACCATAAAATGTCCTTTCTTGTCAAACTAAAAATACATGTGAATCCATACCTATATTTTGTCCTCTACGGCTTCTGTGAAAATGGAAGCCATCCCTTGTCCTGCCACCATCCTACCTTTCCTAGAACTTTGCTCTTTCAGGTCTCTTCCTCCTGTCTTCCCTCTCTATTGGCTCTTCCCTTTCAGTTTTTAAAATATGAAAGTCTTTCTCATCTTAAAAACAAACAAGTAAATTTACAATGAAAAATAAAATACTCCTTCTCCTCCTCTTATCCCTCTGCAAGAATCACCCCATCTTCCTCTCCCAATTCATTAAAAAAAAAAAAATACATATTTATTCTCTGTTGACTCCCTCATTTCCCAGCTCAGGCATCAAACCACATTCTGCCTACTCACCAGAGTACACAAATGACATTGTTGTTGCTGAACCCAATGGGCACATTTCAGTCTTTCCTTACCTGACTTCTCTGAAGCATCTGATAGGCTCACAGTGTTAAAAAGTAAGCAAGCAAGCAAACAAACAAACAAAAAACATGCCTCCAGGGCTCAAGAATCTCCTGTGTTTCCTCCTACACTTCTGACCACCCTCTCTTAGTAGCTTTCACAGGCAGTCTTCTGTTCTTCTTTTAAATGATTATATGCTTCAAAATTATCTCTTAGGCTATTTTTTTTCTTTCATTTTACATCTGCCTAGAGACCTTATCTATTCTCATGGCTTCAATTACCATTTATTGCTGATAACGTCCAATTCTACATTTCTATTCCTGACATGTCTCATGCGGTTCAGAGACATGCCACTCAGGTATCTTGCATGCTCTTTAAACTTAGGAACTTGAAAACTGAACTCATCCTATCCCTCATCTATGAATTGCATCATCCATAAGCCAATTTCCCCAACACTGTCAATTCCACCTCTGAAATGTAGCTTCTTTTTATCTCTAGTATCATTCTTTATTTCCACATGCCTCTTCTACCACGTAGGCCATCATCCTAGTTTGTTTGGGTTACTTCTCCCTCTTAACTGGTCTCTCCTTGCTTCCAGTCCTGCTCCCTTCCAATCTTTTCCATTCTATAGCCAGAGTATGCTGAAATTGTTTATTTAAAAATTTGTTTTCTCATTAAATTATAAGATTCAAGAGAACAGAGACCACGTCTATCTTGCTAACCTTGCAATTACTATAGGTGTCTGGCACATTGTAAAATTCAAAAATTATTTATCAAAGAGATAAATAAACTGGCATTATTGACTTCATCTAATATGGAAGTAATATAGAAATGCTCTCAAGACTTCACAGGAATGTCACTCATGTCTGCTTTTGCTCTTCATTGTACCCCAGAGTCTAGTGTAAGTCTGGCCCCTATTGTTGAATCAATGTATAAGAATAAAAGCAAAATTTTTATTAAAAATAAAAAAAAAAGAGGTTAAAGTGCTTTGGAAAGTGATATATAAAACACTACACAAATAAAACATATAAAAAATAAAGCAGTACTGCTTCCTGCATGCAAAAATAACGAACTTGCCATTTTAAAATTGTCACTTCTACCCTGATGGTGTTCTCCCTATCCTCTTCCATGTTTTATTTATTTCCATAGCTCTTTTCATGTTCTATCATACAATATAATTAACTTACTTCTTTTGTTTATTGTTGTCTCCCCTACTAGAATATAAGCTCCAAAAAAGCAGCAATTTTTATCTATTCTGTTACTGAGTACATAATAGGTGCTCAATGAATATTATTAAATTAAATTGATTAAACCTGGGACTGTACTAAAAGTGTTAAATATTTATCTTACTTCATTTTTAAGATAATACACTGGTTAGATCCTTTTATCTCCATTTTAGAGATTTAAAAAGCAGTCACAAGAGTCACATCATTTCCTTAAGATTGGAGGAGAATGTCATAAGAGAAAATCAAAAAGACAGAACAAACAGAAACACAAGTAAGATAAAAGGAAAAAATTGAAACGTATCAGTCATCATAATAAAAGTATAAACAGATTAAACTCCCCTGACTTACAGACAAAACTATAGAGTGGAATTTTTAAGTACAACAATATGAGATAAAAAGTATATATAGCACTTAAACTTAAGGACACAAGACTTCTGGTGCCAGCAACATGGAGTAAACCCACCACAGCCTACCTCTCCCACTGATTAAAACTAAAAAAACAAAATTTAAAAAAAGCAACTACCCTATGAGTCTGAAAAGTTAATGATAGTAGCAGATTGGCAAGAGTAGCCAAAATTCAAATAACCTCTTTGGGGGTAAGTCACCTGGTTTTTCATCTTTTATTTCCTGGCTTTGACCCAATGGCTGCCCCACTGTGGAACTGTGCAGGGAGAGTAAACAACCAAACACTGGAAAAAACCCCACTTCTGGCCAGACAACCTGGAATGTTGGAGAAGCTCCCCATTACTTTTTTGTTTTGTTTTGTTTTGTTTTGTTTTGTTTTGTTTTAGATGGAGTCTTGCTCTGTCACCCAGGCTGGAGTGCAGTAGCCTGATCTCAGCTCACTGCAACCTCTGCCTCCCAGGTTCAAGCTATTCTCCTGCCTCAGCCTCCCAAGTAGCTGGGATTACAGGCATGCATCACCATGCCTGGCTAATTTTTGTATTTTTAGTAGAGACGGGGTTTCACCATGTTGGCCGGGCTGGTCTCCAACTCCTGACCTCAGGTGATCCACCCGCCTCGGCCTCCAAAGTGCTGGGATTATAGACATGAGCCACCACACCCAGCCCCCCATTACTTCTTTTATCTTTTTTTCTTTCTTCTCTCATACCCCTGTCCAAAGGGTAGTCCCTGCCATAGACCTGCACTGCAATGGCAGCTTAAACCCTTGAGAGAAACGTGTTTCAGGCCAGGGGAACTGGAAAAGGGAAAAGTATGACCTGAAGGCTGCAGAATACCTGTTTTTTAATTTGTTTGTTTTTCTTTCTTTTCTTTTGCTGTTTTGCTCAAGAGTAGTACTAGTCACACAGAACTACATGGAACAGCAGATCTGGAAGCGAAAATTCCAAGAGAAGCCCTGACTTTCCAGTGAGAAGCCCAGGAAATAGAGCCTCTGAGATCCCTAGAGTGTGGGAGAAATACTGGAGAGCACATAGCTGGAGAAATGGATCCCCTAATTCTGTGTACAAATAAAAGTCTTAGGTCATCCCCTGTATAGATACAGGTAAAGAAAGAGAGAGACACAGATTTGTTTTAAGGAACTGGCTAACGTGATTGTGGATGCTTGGCAATTCAAAAGTCTGCAGGTGGAAGAGTTGCATTTAGAGTCCAAAAGCCTCTAGCAGAATTCCTTCTTGCTCAGGGGAGGTCAGTTGTTTTTTTTTTTGTTTGTTTGTTTTTGTTTTGTTTTTTTTCTGTTAAGGCCTTCAACTGACCAGATGAAGCCCACCCATCAATATGCTTTACTCAAAATCTACTGATGTGAATATTAATCTAATTTTAAAAATGCCTTCACAGAAACAGCTAGAATAATGTTTGATCAACTATCTAGATACTATAGCCTAGCCAACAGACACATAAAATTAACCATCATGACTCTCATATCATTGCTATTCAACATAATTCTGTAAGTCCTAGCCTGTGCAATGTGGCAAGAAAAAAGGAGAAAGGTTAGAAAGGAAGAAACACAACTGTCTTCAATTGTCAATATAGAAAACCCCTCCCCAAACTACAACAAAGCTCCTAGAACTAATAAGTGAGTTTAGCAAGGTCTCAGGACCTATGGACAATATACAAAAATTAATTGTATTTCTATATACTAGCAATGAACAACTAGAATTTGAAACTTGAAAAAATACTAAACATAATAGCATCCCAAATTGAAATATTTACATGAAAATTTAAGAAAATGTATACAAGATCTTCATGCTTAAAACAACAAAATACTAATGAAAGAAAGCACAGAAGACACACAAGAATGGAGAGTTACACCTTATTCACACATTGGAAGACTCATTAAGATGTTAATTCTTTCCAAATCAACCCATAGATCCAACACAATCCCAGCTCAAATCTCAGCAGTATTTTTTTGTGGATATTCAGAAGCTGATTCAAAAATTTATACAGAAAGTTAAAGCTTCTTTCTTGAAAAAGAACAAAGTTGGAAGACTCATTCTTTAGAGACAGGGTTTATCAAGATTTAATATAAAGCTACAATAAGCAAGGCAATGTGGTATTGGTGGAAGAACAGAAAAATAGATCAATGAAACAGAACAGAGAGTCCAAAAATAGACCCACTCGAATATGGTCAATTGATTTTGACAAAGGTGCAAAGGCAACTGAATCAAGAAAGCATAATATTTTCAATAAATGGTGCTGCACCAATTGGACATTCATATACAAAATAATAAAATAAACCTCACAGCTTACATAAAAATTAAATCAAAATAAATCCTAGACATAAGCTTAAGAATAAAATAATAAAATGTCTAGGAAAAAATGTGTGTCACCTTGGGTTAGGCAAACAATTCTTAGATAAAATACCAAAAGTGCAGCAGATTTAAAAAATACATTTTTAGGACAGGCTCATATCTATAATCCCAGCACTTTGGGAGGCTGAGGTGGGCAGGTCATCTGAGGTCAGGAGTTCAAGACCAGCCTGGCCAACATGGTGAAACCCCATCTCTACTAAAGATGCAAAAATTAGCTGGGTGTGGTGACAGGTGCCTGTGGTCCCAGCTACTCAGGAGGCTGAGGTGGGAGAATTGCTTGAACCTGGGGGGCAGAGGTTGCAGTGAGATTGTGCCACTGCACTCCTGGGCAACACAGTGAGACTATGTCTCAAAGTAAATAAATAAATAATGTATTTTTAAATAAATTGGACTTCATACAAATTAAAAACTTTCGCTCTGTGAAAAACACCGTTAAAAGAATAAAAAGAAGTCATACACTGGGAGAAAGTATTTACACATCACGTATCTGCCAAAGGACTTGTATCTGGAATATATAAAGAACTATCAAAACCCAACAATAAGAATATAAAATAATCCAATTTTTCTAAAAAAAAAGAATCCAATTTTTAAAATGGGCACATAGCTGAGAGTGGTAGCACACATCCATAATCCCAGCCACTCAGGAGGCTGAGGTGGGAGGATCACTCCTGAGCCTGGGAGTTCGAGGCTGCAGTAAACTATGATTGTGCCACTGCACTACAGCCTGGACAACAGAGTCAGACGCTGTCCCTCAAAAAAAAAAAAAAAAAAAAAAAAAAAAAAAAAAAAAAAAAAAAAAGAAGAAGAAGTTAGGGAAAGATTTGAAAAGATACTTCACCAAAGAAAATATATGAATGGTAAACAAGCATATGAAAAGATATTCAACATCATTAGCCATTAAATATGTGCAAAACAAAAACCATACTATGATACTATTACACATCTATGTTATAGTTAAAGTAAATAAATAAACTGACAATACCAGGCACTGGTAAAGATATGGAGGAACTAGAATTCCCAGAAATCGCTAGTGGGAGTATAAAATGCTTCCAATGCTTTGCAAAATAGTCTGGCATTAAAAAAAAAACATACAGATCAGAAATCACCAAAAACTGGAATCAGCTTCAAAGGTCTTTCAACAGGTAAAAGGATAAACAAAATGCTGTACATTCATACAGTGGAATACTACTCAGCAAAAGTTATAAACTATCGATATATACTGCAACATAAATGAACCGCAAATATATGTGCTAAGTGAAAGAAGCCAGAATCAAAAGCCTAGAAATCCATATATGACATTCCGAAAAAGGTAAAACAATAGGGACAGAGAATAAGGGTTTGGGGTGGGAGAAAAGGTTGGCTACAAGGGGCTGCACAAGGGAATCTGGGTGGAGGAAGGATGGAAGTGCTCTGTATCTTGATTTTGGTCAGTTACACATCTCTGCATTTTCTAAAACTTACGGAACTGTCTGCTAAAAAAGGTAAACTTTATGTCAATTTTTAAAAATAATGTTCTATATGCAAGGAAATGACTAAACCAGAGCAAGTTTAATAGTTAAAAGGTAGAGAAAGATTTACCAAACAAATGCCAAAAGAAAGCTAAGATGGCTGTATTGATATCAGGGAAAATAAGTTTCAGGTAATTTACCCCAAGACATACCAAGGGGAGAAGCACCTTTGAATCCTGCCTCTTTCTTGCTATAAAATCTACGCTCCTTTCAATACATTTTAAAGACTTGCAAGCTAGTTAGCTGTCAAGACTTGGGAAATTTATTAAAAAGAAAATTTGAGACACTCTCACAAGCACACAAATTCTACCAAGAAATAAATGTAGTTTTCAAGTTTTGAGAAAAATCTACCAAAAATCAGTAAATAAGAGTCCAGGAAAATGTTTATCAGTTAATAATGGTGATACTGTTTTAAGCTGAAGATTCCTTAACTTGTGTTTTTTGTTTGTTTGTTTTTTGAGGCGGAGTCTCGCTCTGTCGCCCCCGGACTGGAGTGCAGTGGCCGGATCTCAGCTCACTGCAAGCTCCGCCTCCAGGGTTTACGCCATTCTCCTGTCTCAGCCTCCAGAGTAGCTGGGACTACAGGCGCCCGCCACCTCGCCCGGCTAGTTTTTGTATTTTTAGTAGAGACGGGGTTTCACCGTGTTAGCCAGGGTGGTCTCGATCTCCTGACCTCGTGATCCGCCCGTCTCGGCCTCCCAAAGTGCTGGGATTACAGGCTTGAGCGACCGCGCCCGGCTCCTTGTTTTCTTTTAATAACAGCAGAAATCATTCACTACTCTTACTAAAATTTCAAAATTTTTACCAGGTTTCTTTTTAAAAAGAAATTAATATGAGCATTTTGCATTGAAGATTCCCTGTGGCTGAGATCAATGATCAGAAGAAGCTGCCTGCTTTTAACTGGAACATTTTCAGGAAAAATGAGGAGAAAATTAACTATATAATGTATCAGTGTGAAAGCTGAATGTTGTACCTGGAAATGTTTACTGCATATCATGCTCCTTCTAGGAAGCTAATGGTAAATGATCATACTGAACATTAGGTAATACTTCACTGACAAAATCAGGATGCTTGGTGTTCAGAAGAGTCAAGGTGAAAAGTCAAGCAAAACAGCAATTAAACAGTTTCAAGCAAGTCCCCCAGTCCCAAGTACTGTTCCCTTTTGGGAATTTCTTCAATTAAAATAATAACAGTGGCTTGTCCTTAGAATGTGGCAAAATGAGAGCAATAACCTCTTAGACCATAGATTCAGGTTGTAAAATCTCTGTTTTGGGGGACTGAGTTTAAAGTTAAGGCTAAAACTACAGAAAACATGTAGACAATGCACATCCTTGGCTGCCTGTAATCCCAGCACTTTGGGAGGCTGGGGCAGGCAGATCATTTGAGCCCAGGAGTTCAAGACCAGCCTGACCAGGAAAACCCTGTCTCTCTATTAAAAATACAAAAATTAGCCAGGCATGGTGGTGCACACCTGTAATTCCAACCACCTACCATGTTGGGTGGTAGAGGCACAAGAATTACTTGAACCCAGGAGGTGGAGGCTTCAGTGAGCCACGATCCTGTCACCATACTCCAGCCTGGGCGACCTAGCATTCTATTTCGTTTATTAAATGCAAATCTGGTTTCTTTTGCTCACCTTGTACTTCACTTAAGTAAAGGTAAATTTTTTATACCACTCCCTCCTTATGTAGTCTAATATTATTTAGTAAGAATGTCTAAAAAGTAAATTTCCAAAAAAACCTACAATTAAGCAAGTGAATTAAATGAAAATCTCAAGGAAAATACTCTGCATTACCAACTAAATCACCTTAGTCAACCTTCCACAGACCCAGTCCTCCTATATTTCTCATTTTCCCTCATATTTCACTCTAAAGTATGTGAGGAATTCTATTTTTCCACGAACAGGGCACACAATACCAGGCATTAGCCAGGAACTGAGGAAAACATCATAGATCAAGAAATGGACTTCTTACTAAACTCCAGCCCTTGGCAAAAAGAGTTCTCAGGGCACTGAAGCTCAGCTGAGATAAGTCACCTGAACTGCTGAATGCGATATAGTAAAAAGAACTTGGTTTGGTTGAACAAATCATTTTATTTAGATAGATAGATAGATTAGATAGATAGATAGATAGATAGATAGATAGATAGATAGATAGATAGATAGATAGATAGGTAGATATGAAATAATGGGACAGAGAGGTAAGGCATAATCAGAGAAGGATGCAAGGATGCAATTAATCCTTGGAGAAGGTGGGTGGGCAGAAAATGACTGAGAGAACAATGGGAAGTAATGTAAATAGGATTCATGACACAACCAAATACCAAAAGATGGACACAGGCACAGGTCATATTCCCAAGAAAAACAGACAGATAGACAGGTAGGTAGATAGGTAGGTAGGTAGGTAGGTAGATAGATAGATAGATAGATAGATAGATAGATAGATAGATAGATAG
>NC_045437.1:78797213-78897641 GCF_002776525.5 Piliocolobus tephrosceles | reverse complement strand
TAGATAGATAGATAGATAGATAGATAGATAGATAGATAGATAGATAGATAAGCTGGTTAGGGTTAGAGAATTTTGGTTCTTGAACAATTTATTTTTCAGACAACATGCTATTACCTGTATTCTCCGTGTCATCAAAATCAAAACTTGCCATAATGACATGATCTTTTACAAAGAAAATCTTAATAAATCCACAAAAAATTATTAGAGCTAATAAAAGAGTTCAGCAAGGTTATAGGATACAAAAAATACACAAAAAAATCAGTTGTATTTCTATACACTAGCAGAGAACAATATGAAAATGAAATTAAGAAAACAATTCCATTCACAACAGCATCAAAAAGAACAAAATATGCAGGAATAAATTTAATGAAAAAATACAAGACTTGTAACCTGAAAATCTATAGAACACTGTTGAAAGAAATTAAGAGATCTAAGTAAATGGAAAGACATTCCATATTGATGAATTGGAAGACAGAATCTTTTTTTTTTTTTTTTTTTTTTTTTTTTTTTGAGAGGGAGTCTCACTATGTCGCCCAGGCTGGAGTGCAGTGGCCGGATCTCAGCTCACTGCAAGCTCCACCTCCTGGGTTTACGCCATTCTCCTGCCTCAGCCTCCCGAGTAGCTGGGACTACAGGTGCCTGCCACCTCGCCCGGCTAGTTTTTTGTGTTTTTTTAGTAGAGACGGGCTTTCACCGTATTAGCCAGGATGGTCTCGATCTCCTGACCTCATGATCCGCCCGTCTCAGCCTCCCAAAGTGCTGGGATTACAGGCTTGGAAGACAGAATCTTAAGATGGCAATTCTCCTCAAATTGAAGTATAGCTCCAGTGCAATCCATATCAAAATTCCAACTAACATATTTGCAGAAATTGAGAGGCTGATGCTAAGATTCATACGGAAATGCATAGAACCAAAACTAGCCAAAACAATATTCAAAAAGAAGAAAAAAGTTGGTAGACTAACATTTCCCAATTCCGAAAAGCGTGACTATCAAGCTTTACTGTTATAAAGCCACAGTCAGCAAGACAGTGTGACACTGACATAGGATAGACATATGAAACAGTGGAATAGAATTTGGCATCCAGAAATAAATGCATACATCTACGGTAAGTTGATTTTTGACAAAGGTGCCAATACAATTAAGTGGGAAAAGAATAGTCTTTACAAATAATGGTTCAGAGACTACTGGATATTTATTAATACACGCAAAAGAATGAATTTGCACCCCTACCCCATTGCTACATACAAAAATAAGTTAAAATAGATGTAAGACCTAAATGTAAAAGCTAAAACCATAAAACTCTTAGAAGACCACATAGGGTTTAATCTTTGTGCCCTTAGGATACATAACGGTTTTGTAGATATAATACCTAAGGCAAAATAAATCTAATAAAAAATAGATAAATTGGACTTTACCTACATTAAAATCTTTTGTGAGCCAAAGAACGCTATCAAGAAAGGGAAAAGACAACCGATGGAATAGGAGAAAATTTGTAAATCATATAGCCAATAAGCGTCTAGTATTCAAAATATATTTTAAAACTCTCACCACTCAACAATTAAAAAACCTAATTTTAAAGTGGGCAAAAGGATTTGAGTATATATTTCTCCAAAGAAGAAATACAAATGGCCCATAAGCACATGAAAAAATACTCAACATCATTAGACATTAGCTAAGTGCAAATCAAAACCACAATTGGATACTTCACACCCAGTGGAATAGCTATAATTAAAAAGAAAGATAATGCCAAGTGGAACAGAACTGGCAAAGATGGGGAGAAATTTTAACCCTCATATATTTCTGGTGGGAATATAAAATGGTGATGCCTCTGTAAAAATTAGTTTGGCAGTTACTTGAAATTAAATCATAGTGTTACTACATGACCCAGCAATTCTACTGCTAGGGTATATACACAAGAAAACTGAAAACATATTCACACAAAAACTTGTACATAATCTTCATAGTAGCATTGTTCATAATCGTCAAAAAGTAGAAACAACCAAAATGTTCATCAACCGATGAATGGATAAACAAAATATCATATATCTATTATAATGGAATGTTACTCAGCCACCAAAAGGAATAAAGTACTTATATGTGTTACAACATAGATGAACCTTGAAAACATGCCAAATGAAAGAAGCTATAAGCAAAAGGCCACATAGTGTTTGATTTCATTGATATAAAATCTCCAGAATAAGCAACTCTATAGAGACAAAAGTTAAATTAGTGGTTGCCAAAGGCTGAGGAGGAAGGAATGGGAGTACACGTAAACTCCTGATAAACATAGTCTTTGCCTTCTCATACAACCCCCTCCAAGATCTCTTTTGGGCTGACCTTCAATGACGTACACTTTGCTCTCTTAAGATTTGCAAACCATCACCCAGTCACCACTATCTTTAGACTGGTTTAGAAAACCTCTCATCTCAGGGCTATATAGTCTTTTAGAATTGAAAATGTTCTAGAATTAGATAGTGATGATGGTTGCACAACCTTGTGAATAAACTAAAAATCACTGAATTGTACACTTTAAAGCCATGAATTTTATGTAATGTAAATTATAGCTCCATAAAAAAAGTCAAGATATGCCCCAGGTTTTTCTGATGGGATCTGTTTTACCAGCAATGTGCTACATCAGATTAAATCACTCATGGAGTATGGCCAAAATTATTCAAATTAAAACCAGTTGCAATAGAAAAACAAACCAAGACTTAAAAAAGACTAGAATTGAATCTTGGTTCTACCATTTATTAGCTTGGGGGCAAATTACTTATATTCTTTTAGCCTCAGTTTCCTCATCTGGAAAATAAGAAGAATAATACCTACTTTAAGGGTCATTATGAAGAATAGCTCATCTATCTAAATGTCCCTAGCAGAGAGTCTAGCATATGATAGGTACTCAGGAAATGGTAACTATGAATTATTACCACATTTCCAAATCAAATTGGCCAGTACACAGGAATCATATCTTAGCATTAAATTAAACCACTCTACTAGCTTTTTCTCTACCAAACATCCCAGTTTCTCCTGTCCAACTAAGACACTGACTGGCATGTGTAAACTCCTGATAAACATAGTCTTTGCCTGCTCATACAATTCTCTCCAAGATCTCCTCTGGACTGACCCTCAGTGACCTACACTTTACTCCCTTAAGCTTTGCAAACCATCATCCAGACAGTCACCACTGTCTTTAGACTGGTTTAGAAAACCTCCCATCTCAGTGACTGATTGGTTATGCTATACTTCAGATTTATTTAGTCTCTGTCCAATTCTGGCTAAAAAGAGTTTGGTATGATTAGAGAGGTCCTGCCAAGTTTGGGGATAGAGTATTGTTTGCAAGCCAGAACAAGACAGGAGGAATTTTTTTCAAGTAACATAGGGAACCAAGATCAAAGCAAATGTTGGCAAGAGAGAGCTCAGGCTTGTGCATCAAGAAGTCTACTCTCAAATACCAAGTTCATGGGACCAGCAGGGTCAACACTAGGTTACAAAGCAAAGTGCTTGAAGTGTTTGAAGCCAGGCAAGAATGAGACAAGAGTGAAAGCAGACTGTGAACAAGCAAGGAAGATGGGGTGACCTGGGTGACTTCCCTGAGCCACTTTGGTACATGTGCAGTTTGGCCATCTTTATCAAAGGTATAAGTGAGCTAGGTTAGCTTAATAACCCAGAAGCAAGGGAGTCACCATTGGCAGCAATAGAAACCTAAGCTCCTTAGTTTCCAAGTTAACTGGCTACATTTTCTGATTCCAAGGGAGTTCCAGAGCATACCTACAAGGCCAAAAGCCTGTCTCCTATAAGACACCAGGAAAAAGAACTAAATTCAAAAGCCCTGATCACCTTCTTTTTGGATCCTATTTTTAGAAGTTAGAAGCTGCCTCCATGTGAAAGAATGAAATCCATACTATCCAATATCCAAGGCTGTGGGATCTAAGCACTATTTTTATTCAATCACTCAACAAAATAATTTTAGCAGATACAAAGGTAGGCTTGGCCACATCGATCTCAGTTAAGATCAAAAGAGGTTTTTTTTTTTTTTTTTTTTTTTTTCTGAGCAACTTTTAAGAAACAAAATGGACTTATATATTCCTGATAACTATCTTAAAATATAGACCTGTTGAATCAGGAATATTTAAGTTCATATCTTAATACTAAAATTCCCTCTGTCCAAACACAAGTCAATGTCAGTTGCCTGCCTTTAACTTGACAATCTTTCAAATTACATCTAAGCAATGTGCCCTCTAGCTCAGCCATTTACAAACATTTTAAAGCACCAGAACACTTTCTGCAAATAAGATCTTTTAAGATACCATAAAACAGAAGAAAATGGAGGTACTCTGATTGAAGTAAGGTGGAGGGCTCCAAAGACACACCTATTTTACTTGGCTTCTTCCAAATGTGTCCCTTTTCCCACACACACAAATATTAGTTCCAATGTGTTTTCACTCACGTATGGTGCTTTCCTGAACCCAGTATGAAACACAAGTTAGTTGACATAATAATTTCATGAGACAGGAGTACAAGAAATGATGATTTTATTAAAGCTTCATCAGCAGAAGAAAGATACTGTGAGACAATTTGTTCCCCCATGGTCCACAGCTGTGGGGACAGCCTTGATAAATGGGGAAAACATTTCACTAAACTTGTGTGAAATTAAGACTTAATTCTCCTAAAGCAAAGTCCAAGGAGAAATGTCATTTGCATATCCAAGAAACTATCACTGGTGATCATTGAGCCTTGTTGATCATTGTTGATAAAGGAACTGATGTCAAACATGCTTGTGAAAAAATTGAAATTAAATTTTTTAATGTAAAAAATAATTCCATTTTTCTGTTTATTTCTACCAATGAGATAGACTTTGGTGAATCAAAAGTGATTATTTTATAGAACTCACCCTTAAACTTATTTTCTCCTTTAACAGCTGCTTGCAGTCCTTTAATAGTTGCTTGCAATTAATTTGATCATATGAAGATCTTTAAGTAGAGGTAGGGGAAGGAAGGCTGTAAGAACCTTTAAGTGGATTACCATAGACGACCTTCCACAGTCTAAGGCTTTGCCTTGTTCTGACTATCCTCCAGTACAGGTTTTACCCTAGCTGTATATGTACAAGTTTATATTTGAAAAACCCAAACTGCCATGTGAGTCTGTGAAGGACAGATCACTGCAATCTCAGTTCTTAAACATGATTTGAATAGGGCTAGGGATGGAGATAGGGGAGAAAGCCTGTCAGAAAACGAGCCTATTGATCAGAGGAAGCTACTTAGACATGTATGCAATTTAACTCCTTTCACCAACATGTGGTTTAAAAAATTGAGTACAATATTTACACTCTTCAATTCTAGATGAACTGTAGGACATGCTAGGATACATCTGTATTTCAATGGGAAGCTGCAGGTTTAGCTACAGGCTCAATAACAACTTTAGATTGTAGAATGCACCTGCTAATGGCATGGCTGGGAGAGAAGCATCATGGAGGCAGATTCTCACTGAGGCCCAGATGGGCTATTCTCCTGCCATTGCAGCCTTGGAACATACCTATTGTGATCTGCCAAACCCACCTCACAGTAAACAGCATAACCAACTAATCATCTAAAACTGAAGGTCTCTCCTGAGGAAAGAATTTTGCTACCAGAGAATTCAGTTTTCTAAGTCTGCTTTTGAATGAAAACGACACAATTCACTATGTAAGTAAGTAACTGTACTAAGTACACTATGTCAGCTTCCTCCTCAATAAGCTGTAAGTCTCGGCCTGTGAATGTACTGCTGTAAGAAACCTGAAGCTCAACAATTCTATTGACCAGCAGTGCTTTATTTTATATGGAATAGAAATTATGTCCACTGCTTTTCCTTTTCATGATATTTATGGACTAATGATAATAGATATTCATAGTATCAACTATGTGCCTCACAATGCTAAGAAATTAACATGCACTAACTCACATAATTCCCACAACAACCCATTGGAATCATCCTTATAATATTCCTTATGTAGAAATAATTTCCTATCTTGCAGATGAGGAAGGTGAAACACCTAATAACTGTCCTCGGTCACACTGCTAATAAATAGAAGAACCAGAGTAAGAACCCAAGTGTTTCTGACTTCAGAGCCCAACCCCTAATCTGTTGAAGAAACTCCCTTTGGGCCATGCTATATAATATGGTGTCACTCAATGTTCAGCTGGAAAAACCAGAATCTACGCTCTACTTGAAGCTCTCTGGCTAGTTGAATAGGGAGAGAGGACAGAATAAACAAATTCTAGATGACTTTCCAGGAAACATTCCTGAAGCAATCCTGCAGAACTGAACACCATCTGACCTACTGCCTCTTCTTGGGTCAGGAATCTGTCATTCTAAAATCACATCCCCACTCCAGTGAACAAAAACCTGACCCTATGTGCCACTTCCAGAGCCACAGCACACCTGCTATAACTCCCACCAGCAAAATAGATGCCCCGTCCTCTGGACAATGAAGCCTCTGTGAAGGTCACGTAGACAACCTCCATGCCAGAAATGCTGCTGACAAGAGCAGTTTGCACATGCTTCTGCCTTCCAAATCGTGAACAAATGCATCTAAAAAAAAGTTGATATTCCTGAACCAACTTCAGACCCCTATTTGAGACGTGTGAGAACTATGTATTAGCTTTCCAGTGTCTGCAGTTCAGGAAGGGCATTAGAGAAGAAGGGCAGACTGGAAGCTGAGTTTTAATCCACTACAGCTATTACAAGTTCCAAGGATTTGGATGTCCTGATGAGTCCTAGGGGACTCCTGATTAGGGCTGCGGTAGTTTGTGTGTCTGGGGAAAGAGTCCAGAGCTTTCATGATATTCTCAAAAGGGGTTCATGACCTAAAACTTGATCAGATCTGCTTTAAAATAATAATCTTAATATAATACCATTTTTAGAGTAAGATTATTATTGTGGGAGAAGGTAAAACACAGTGGTTAAAGACATGAGCTCCCTAGTATAGCATCTGAGTTCTAATTCCAGTTCTCTTACTTAGATGTTTGACCTTTAACATGCTACTTAATCTTTTTCTGTCTCAGTTTCCCCTTCTCTACAGTGTGGAGAATCGTATCAACCTCATAAGGGTGTTCAAAGACTAAGTGAAAGAATACATGTGAAGTAGTACTTCCACGCTTAAAGGAGCAGAACTTAAGGGCTTCCATGGAGCTCTGCTCGACCATCTATGCAAATCTAATGAATTTTACAAAGAAAAGCCCAGCCCTGCTGGCAAGTACTCCTGCAGACCAACTCTGGACAGCTTTGGTAAGAATATAAATCAGACCCTTTAATTGTGACAATATGTCAACTACTCCAGTGTCTAAAATGTATGTGCCAATCATTTGCAAGAAAAACCTACATTTCAGCTATTTATCAGTAACTTCAGTGTTAAGTTGACTGATATGTGACTCCAATCAAAAGCCTGGTTGACATCAGACTGTAACACATTAAGAAGAATGATTATGACCAGTATCAGTGAGTACTTTGAGAAATGAGTACTCTAAGACACTGCTGGCATCTTAGAATTAGTACATCTTTTCTGAGATTGACATGGGAATATCTAACAAAACCTTTAAAATGTGAATACTCATTGACTCACCAATTCCACTTCTACGAATTTATTCCAAATAATTTTGACAATTGCATAAATTATATATAAGAGGATGTTCACTTAGAAACTTGTTTGTAATACATATTTTTTAAAAACTCAGTGTTCACAACATAAAATTGGTTAAAACAATTATGGCCTTACCTTACAATGGAATTCTACACAATTTTCTTTTTTTTTTTTGAGACAGAGTCTCGCTCTGTCACCCAGGCTGGAGTGCAGTGGCACGATCTTGGCTCACTGCAAGCTCTGCCTCCTCCTGGGTTCATGCCATTCTCCTGCCATGATCTCGGCTCACTGCAAGCTCTGCCTCCTCCTGGGTTCATGCCATTCTCCTGCCTCAGCCTCCTGAGTAGCTGGGACTACAGGCGTGCGCCACCATGTCCAGCTAATTTTTGTGTTTTTAGTAGAGATGGGGTTTCAGCATGTTGGCCAGGATGGTCTCGATCTCTTGATCCACCCGCCTCGGCCTCCCAAATGCTGGGATTACAAGCGTGAGCCAGAATTGTGTAGAATTCTGGCCAGAATTCTACACAATTATTAAACGGAAAATGAAGATGTATTTAAATATTGGGGTGCAAAAATGTCTGTGATGTAAATTTCAAAATAAAAGGGTGCATAGTATGATTCATTTGCCTGTGTATTTTTATATATAATATATATGAATATACATTATAGATAAAGCTATATATAAACTTCTGGAAAGCTATGCACTGAAAGGTTAACAGTGGTAACTTTTAACATTTGGAATTATGAATAATTTTTATTTTCTTCTTTATGATATTTTGTATTTTATTAAAAATTTTCAGTTTATAATATTTTTTCAATCAGAAAAAATGATTATAAAGAATTTTAAGCCTAGTTCATACCACTTTTATTTGAAGACAATGCAAAATATGTACTGAGATTCATACTCAGATCCATACAGAATCTCTAAGCTCTTTCTTTGCATCTTTTATCAATATAAGAACAGGAAAACTCAAATGCTTTTTGAAGACAGGCAGGCAAAGTAAATAAGTGAAATAGACAGTAGGAGGAAATAGGTAGAGGAGGTGACCATGATTAACCATGAAGCATGTATCCAGTCTAAAGTTATTCACATTAAAAAATGGCCAGGTGAGATGGCTCATGCCTGCAATCCCAGCACTTTGGGAGGCCAAGGCAGGTGGATCATTTGAGGTCAGGTGTTCGAGACCAGCCTGGCCAACATGGTGAAACCCCATCTCTACTAAAAACACAAAAATTAGCTGGGCTGTAGTGGTGCATGCCTGTAATCCCAGCTACCCAAGAGGCTGAGGCAGGAGAATCGCTTGAGCCCAGAAGGCAGAAGTTACAGTCAGCCGGGATCGCGCCACTGCACTCCAGTCTGAATGACAGAGTGAGACCCTATCTCCAAAAAAACCAAAAAACAAAAACAAAATTAAAAAACATTTCAAAACACTTAAAATAACATTTGTAGGCTGAATTTGAACAGTAAGCTGCCAGTAAAGACTTTAATAGTATAAACCGACACACACAGAGTACATTAGTGTAACACTCTCACACAACTACAACTGAGCATCACCCCCTCCCCATCTCCTGGAATTGGTTTAAGTGGTATCTATAAAGGAGACTATTTTTTCATAGTTGTGAAATGATCTATCTAGAATTTAATACAAGAAAAAGTTTGTCTCTCCTGATAATCTTGTCTGTTTCCTTCTGTAACAGAATGAAAGCAGTGTATGTAATTGGCTTTCCCTTTTTGTTATTTGTTATTTTAGAAAGCTCAAAATCTTTCCTTAGCTTGTGTTATCTATTAAAACTATCTTTTCCCATCCATCATTTAGTTATTATTCACTTGCTTTGATGGTTATAGTATATGTAGGTATTATTAGCATATTAGAATGTATGTATACAAACCACCTGAAATAGTTTTGGAATTCAGATTGGACAGAGGGAAGTACTACTGCATTAATATACTGAAGAAAATAACATCAGCTTACAAAAAAATGTAACTGGCACAAATACTTGATATACTTTGGTATTAACTCTATTTATTGACCAACTCTTTAACTAAAAAATACAGGCTGCAAATGTAATATGGAGAATTTTGCAGCTGACATGGGAGAGAACCAGAGAAAATGACAAGTGAGATGAGAAACTGAAGGGAGTAGAAAGTGGGAAGAAAATAATGTGCAATAACTGCATGGTAGAATTATGTATACACAGCAATGATTGTACAAAAAATTAGATAAAACAAATAGCATCTTTCTGACGTAGCATATAATCCTTCCTAAGGACTCAAAACATACACAGGTAAGTGTAGCAGCGGAGCCTGTGTTCCATTTCCCCCCTCGGTCCAGTGCCTGCCTCCGGTCCCCACCCCCAACCCCCAGGCTTCTCCACCTGCTCCAAGCTGTTGCTTTACTGTGTACCCGCCATTAACGTCTTTCTCAAAAACTGGAAATAAGAATATAAACATTCCTCAGACTTGAAGTCTGGGGACTAAGATGTTTATTAAAAATTAATAATTGATGGTAGGTAATTATCAAAATGAAATGTGCTAAGATGAATAATATTAAAATTAATTATTTAATATTTTAAATGGTATTTTATTTTTATATTGATAAGCTGTTCCTTTTTAAGAAATAGTAATTCCAGGGATCAATGAAATGCTGGGAGATTCTTTAAAAGAAGGCCTTTGTATACATTCAAAGCATGTGCTGAGTCAAAAGTGTAACTTTGATGGTAAAAAGCTAAGCAATAGTCTGCGCAACCAGATGTACACTTAACAAAGAACATTAACCAGCCTCTTGTTTTTATTATGTAGTGAAATAAACTTCAACTTAAAGACATAAAACCCAAGTATACCAGCATCCTGGTTATTTATAAAAAATATATCCTGTTTAGCTATATATCTTAAACTCTCATTAAAATGGGATAAAATATCTTAGAAATTAATACAATAGGAGTCCAATAATAAATCAGCTCCCATTTTATTTAGATTAAACACTTAATGAGCAGTTAGTGGTCAGAAATTTTTAGAAAGTAAAAGTTGGATGAGAAAGCACTGTTATACCAATGCCTAAACAGCATCCAATATGCGTTTAGGACTTTCCACAAACACTCCAAGGTGTAAAGCCAAAAAAAGTTTTAAGCAAAATAAGATACTGGCCAGGCGTGGTGGCTCACACCTGTAATCCCAGCATTTTGGGAGGCTGAGGTGGGTGGATCATGTGAGGTCAGGAGTTGGAGACCAGCGTGACCAATATGGTGAAACCCTATCTCTATTAAAAATACAAAAAGTAGCTGGTGTGGTGGTGGGCACCTATAATCTCAGCTACTTGGGAGGCTGAGGCAGGAGAATCGCTTGAACTGGGAGGCGGTTGCAGTGAGCCGAGATCGCACCACTGCACTCTAGCCCGGGCAATAAGAGCGAAACACCGTCTCAGAAAAGAAAAAAAAAAAGAAAAGAAAAGAAAAATAAATTACTTAGTGAAAGACAGAAAGAAGTTTCATATGCCTTTTTTCTTTTTTTTGAGACAGAGTCTCACTCTTTCATCCAGGCTGGAGTGCAGTGGCACAATCTCTGCTCACTGCAATCTCTCCTTCCCAGGGGCATTCAAGTGATTCTCCTGCCTCAGCCTCCCAAGTACCTGAGATTACAGGCACCCACCACCACGCCTGGCTAATTTTTGTATTTTTAGTAGAGACAGGGTTTCCCGATGTGGGCCGGGCTGGTCTCGAACTCCCGACCTCAAGTGATCTACCCACCTTGGCCTCCCAAGGTGCTGGGATTAAAATTACAGGTGTAAGCCACCGTGACTGGCCTGTATGCCTTTTATTTAAAGGTGAGATTTCTGGTAAAAATTAGTTACAACCAAATAACCTTTTTTTTTTTTTTTTAAGAGATGGGGTCTTGCTATGTTACCCAGGCTGGCCTCAAACTCCTAGGCTCAAGCAATCCTCCTACCTCGGCCACCTGAGTAGCTGCGATTGCAGGTATGAGCCACCATGCCTGGCCGTTCTTCATATATTTCTTAATGTAGGGAAAGTCTAAGAAACAAACAAAATTCACTAAAATGTGCTTTTGTTTCCCCAAACAGGAAAAGCACAATGGAGTATGAATGACAGTAAACATTTCTGAATGGATAAAAAAAAAGAATATCGGCTGAGCACGATGGCTCATGCCTATAATCCCAGCACTTTGGGAGGCCAAGGCGGGCAGATCACTTGAGGTCAAGAATTCAACACCAGCCAGGCTAATGGGGAGAAACCTTTTCTCTACTAAAAATACACGCATGGTGGCGCATGACTATAATTGCAGCTACTTGGAAAGTTGAGGCACAAGAATCACTTGAACCCGGGAGGCGAGGGTTGCAGTGATCCGAGATCATGTCACTGCACTCCAGCCTGGGTGACAGAGCGAAACTCCGTCTGGAAAAACAAAAACAAAAAAAAAAAACCAAATATGGAAAGTACCCTGAACATGTATGGTACCCATAGCATCAACATTTAATAAACACTAAAAGTCACAATGCATGTACAGACAGACAATCTAAAAATAATTGCTAGTAGAGACAGAGACAAACAGAACTGTCATTACTACTCTAAGATACCAAAGTAAGGATATAACAAAGACAGTATATTTCACACTCCTAAGACAATAAAGTGTGGCAGGATCACTGAATACTGCTAAAACACAGGACGGTTTCTACAAAAAGCCTGCAAGGTAGATACATTCATTGTGCTGCCATAAACCTGCTTATTAATATCCCCAGCTAATACCTAGAAACTCAGATTCAATAAATTAGCAGCAAATTACCGAGAAAACAATCACATGATAACTGCAGTCCCATTTAAATAAAGCTCCACCATGAAAGAAGCCTGCAAAGGAAGCTGGCAGTGATTCTGAAGAAGCAGCAGCAATGCATAAAGGCTTCTTAATTTTCTCGTCATTTAAGAATTAAACTGCTTCCAGTTCACACAGATCTTACCAGGTGCACTAAATTGATGTCATTATGAGCCATCAGGAAATACCCACCGAGACCTATACCAACACTGAGAAGTTTTGTTAAACAGCTGTGTGTTTTAATTGATTTGTATTATTTAACATAGAAACAGTTAAAAGTCAGTTATCGGATGTTGTGTAAAAGAGATGCCTAAAGACTCCAGGGAGACTGAGTTCAGAAGAAAGCCAATCACTGGAACTTCACTTGAGCACTTAAGATTATTACTAGAGGAAGCACAATTAAATCATCAGTTTATCAGCCATCATTATAAATCACCAGGCAACATATCAAGCTTCATTATTTAAGAATCCTTAACCAGTGACTTCCTGCATCACTGAGAGTCAAAAGCAATCTATTCACCAAAAGGTACCTAAGGAGTTATGATTTTTTGTTGTGTTTTAATTTTTTTTTACCCTGAGAAATTTATCATGGAAACATAATGAAACCCACTAAAATTAATTATCATGTTTTTGCATGTTTTAGGCATGCCAAAGTCTTCAAAAGGAAACTCAGTGGTATTTGGGACATGCAAAATGTGTGCTGCACAGGCTTCTTCTATTCCACTCTGTACAAACATTTAAACTTACTCTTACATAGTATTAAGTACAAACATTTAAACTTACTCTTACATAGTATTAAATACTTGCATGGTAGGATCAAATGAGGAAAATAATCAATGAGTTTCTTCCCACTGTTATCCATCCAACCCCATTCATTCACTTGTACTCTCCTTTCCCAGACATATGGAATCAGAAAATAAAGAACCTCCAAAGTCTTGGTTTCCAAATGTAAGCACACAGTTCAAGTGTTAAAAACAATATATTTAAAAGGAGATAAGATACAGACTGAGTTTCATATACAACTCTCTCCCCTCAGAGCAGGGAAGGAAAGCAGGGGCTTGGAGAGAGGCAATTTTGAAAAGGCCATTTCCCAAGAGGGGCATGTGTATGTGCACGTGCTCATGTGTGTGCATATATATATGCGTACAAAATGACACAACACAATAGAATCTCTTGTGGTTTGGAAATTTGAGAATAGAGAGGATATAGTTTTAGTACACGGTAGGTTTCATGAAGAAAAGTCCCTTCCATCATCATCACTATATTTAGGCAGCTGTAAAACAGGAGGGGCAGCCAGACTTTTCTGAGCATAGAAGGACTGGAGACAGCCACCTGATGTTTCCGCAGCCCTGATGCGGTAGCAAAAAAGAGTGAGGTCCAACTTATTCATTAGACAGAGTAGGCACAGTGCCTGGGGTCTACAATACCTTTAGGAATCCATGAAAATAATTTAATTGCTTTTTTAAAAATAAAATAATAAACTTGTAGGTCAAAGAAAGTATTTTAATATATAGTATGAATAGTCATCTAATAATACAGCTATAAAATATAATTTTAATACCTTTTTATGGAGGAAGGAGTCTGTGAAGGTAATTGTGTCTAAGGTCCACAAAAGTCAGGATGTGGTCCTAGAAAGCAAAGATTTGATGAGAGAGATAGCGAGGGTGAGAGAGAGAAGGAGAAAGAGGCAGCACAGAACTGAACAGAGCCCCTGGGGTAGATATTATTAGTTAAGGTCCAGAAGTTTAGTATCAATTTCAGGGTGGAAAGGGGGGATCCTAAATTCGGCATAGTTTAATCTTCAATGGCTGAGAAAAATCACTGAAATAACTATGTTTACCTGGAAAAAAATCAACAATGATTATGATTATAATACATAATATATTTACTATACTTTATGTGCTAGGCAATGTACTATACTTTATGTGCTAGTCTTCCCATATGCTCTGTGTAGATGCTACTGTTACCTCTAATGGAAAACCAGACTAAGACACGGAATCTTTGTAATTTAACCAAGATCATGCAGCTAGTAAGTGGTGGCATACAGAGTCAAATCCACTCTCTCTGGCTCCAACACCCAGATAAAGGCACTACCATTTCCCAAAGGAACCAGTTCTCCTTGGCTGACTCCAACAAGTCTGGGCAGGAATTGCTCAACATGCATGTGCAACCACTTGTCATACCACTAAACAAGGAAGCCATCAAAGCCACATGGGTTGTATCAAAATGACTCAAGAGCCGACATCTTTGGCCAGACTTCCACTGGCTAAAGATGAGGTAAACTGAACATCAATAAAGATAACCACTACTATGAACTGACACATACAAAACATTTATATCTGTGAGTCCATAAAGACAAATTTTTTTAAGTTCTTGGATATCTTGGGAGGATACTAGAGAACCAACTCATTATCTTGAAAGCTAGCTCACAAAGGGAAAGAATCAAGCATTTATCCTGCCCTTCCTAATCAAAGCATACCTCAGGTAAGTAAGATGGAGACAGAAACTTTGTCATTATAGAAGTAGTCCAACTAATAAATAATGAATGACAGAATTAGAACATCACCATCTTGCAACCACTAATGAATTAATGGGTCTAAGCAATAATCATCAACGGCAGTAAAACAGCACAAAAAAGAGTGATAACCAAACATAAGGTCCTCCCTGATGGCATACTCAGAAACAACCATGAAGTATTCTTGCCAAAAAATCGAACCTGAATTTGATCAAGCCTCAAGATCTAACTACGAGTTTATGAAAAAATACAGGGAGGAACATACTAAAAACCACAGAAATACAATTTGAAAAAAAAAATCAAGACTGCAAAACACTACAGAACAAACAACCTGTTTCTTCCACAAAAAATTACCAGGAAAAAAAAAAAATGGAGGAATGAGAATCTATAAGATTCCAAAAGTCTTAAGATATGTTAACTATTTTAATGTGTAAACCTTATTTTGGATCCTGATAAAAACAAACTATAAAAAAAAGAACTTGGGAAATTTAAACATTAATTGCTTATTTAATGATATTAAGAAATTATTAATAATTTTATTTGTGATAATCGAGTTGTGGTTATGTTTTTTTGAGTCCTTACCTTTTTAAATTAAATATTTTATTTTGAGATAATTGTTGATTCATGTTTAATTGTAAGAAATTATATAAAGAGATGAGGTACAGTGATTCATGCCTGTAATCCCATCACTCTGAAAGGCCAAGGCAGGAGGATCACTTGAGGCCAGGAGCTCGATACCAGCCTGGGGAACACAGTGAGATTCCCCATCTCCACTTTAAAAATTTTAAAAATGATACAAAAGGATATCTCATATCCTTTATCCAGTTTCCCCCAATGGTAACATCTTGTAAGACTATAGTACAAGATTACAAACAAGATACTGACACTGACTCAGTGAAGATCCAGAACATGTTCACTGCCAGAAGATTCCCTCATGTTTTCTTTAATAGCCACAGCCATTTCCTTCCCATTCACACTCCCTATTACCTGACAACCACAAATCTGTTCTTCAGTCCATGATTTTGTCATTTCAAAAGCATTACAGAAATGGTATCAAACACTCTGCAACTTCTGGGATTGCCTTTTTGCACTCAGCATAATTATTTGAAGATTCATCTGGGTTGCTGAGTGTTATCAATGATTGGTTCCTTTTTATTGCTGAGTAGTATTCCATGGTAATGGTATGCTATTCTCTGTTTAACCATCTACCCACTGAAGACACCTGGGTTTTTTTTTTTTCCATTTTGAGCTATTATAAATAAAACTGATATGAACATTCATGTAGAACCCTTATCTTTTAAAGATACTTAAATATGTAGGGATGAAATAAAATGATGCTAGGAATTACTTCAAAAAAGTTCCTAATTGGATGAGATATGGAAAAAAACAAATTCTTCATCAGCTAATAAGCACCTTATACAATAATCTCTACTTTTGTATGTGTTTAAAATTTTCCATAATATAAAATTCAAAAAAGAATCCAGTAAGAAAAAATTACTCATCTGACTACTATACACCCCCGCACATAAACACACATATCTTAAAGTAAAACTGAAGGTACCCTTTTTTATCTTGTGACTTTAGGCCACGCCAAGATCAAAGGAATTCTTTTCTTAAAACATAGAGCCAACACCTTCCAGTGATCATTATTGTAACACTCACTATAACAATTAAGGCAAATCCAACCTAAGTATCTGTTAACTTTCTTTCAGAAGTTTTTTTATTAAGCTACAGGGTTGACATAATAGGTAGTCTGTAATATTGGACAAAAGCAGGTAAGTAATCACCATAATCAAATGTATGAGATTTATGAGTGGCTTGTCTTCAAAAGAGAGGGTTTACATCTGACATGAATAGGTCCTTATCATCAAGACAAATGCTGAAAGAACAGAAGTGTGATTACTAAAGATGAAGAACAACAAACTATATGAGCACAATCAGGCCTGAAAATGAAGTGTAATGCATTTTATATTATGCAAAGGCTGCTTTTGTTTTTAAGCCACTCTGGAGGACAGCATATTATTATCATGTTCAGTCTGCAAGCTAATGATTCCTTAGTATAATTCTGCAAAAACGGTGTCTACTATTCAACACCACCAATATTCTATCAGCCCATTCTTCCTCAGTGCTGTATCATCTTCTTCCCTTCCATCTCATTGAGGACACCTTGTTTTTTCTTCGTATGTGGTACTGAAAAATGAAGACCCATTCTCCCAAAGATCTCAAGCAAAGAAGAAGACACAAATACCAACCCATTAACCAATCTGGGATTAAAAGCCAAGATCTCCAAAGGAAATATTCATGATGATTTTCAAATGCCAAGTAGTGCAATGGCTACAAATAAGTTTCCCTTACTTGATCTGTAATGCCTTGACATGCACTGTGATGAGCAATTTTAAAGCTTAAATAAACATTGTTATTGGAAGTAGGATATCTGTTCACAGATCAAATCCTAGGATCACCTAAGTTTTATAGTTGTGTTGTAGTATGGTTATATCAAATATCCCTCCTATTAAGTGAGACCCAGCCTTGGTGTTAGAAATAGTAATGCTTGTTGTGATAGGATTTGATCTGTAATACCATACTATGATAGGGAGGAAAAAGATGGTACACTAATAGGCTATCTGTGTGACAGTGAAATAACTATAAAATGAAGGACATTAGTCAATTCTATTAAAAGCAATCTATATACAGATTGGTTCAGTGGTGAGTTTAATAACAATGTAAGAGTTCTATCAATAAAAAGAAATCTATGGCAACATTGTATCAAAATCTTGTTCTTATGTCATGGGTCAGAACCAAGACACATGGAATTAAAATATAAAATATCATAGATCACTAGAAATTGTGTTATATACAGGCCTGCATTGAGGAGATTAATTATCTGCTAGAGACAGAAAAGGAAAATGGTAAGAATTGGATTCAAGAGTATAAAGGAATTGAGAAAGAACTGATAAATGGGTGTAAAGTTAAATACACATATATTTTTGAACACTTTTTTCCTCTATCTTTTGCCATATTTCTTGACTCTTACAACCAAACATTTCCTGGGTTTTGTGGATAAGGACTCTACAACACAAATTTTTGTGCAGCTTGTGGCCATTGACAAGACACTAGAAGCTGGAACTCTTAGCACTCATCTTGATATACTTAAAGGTTAATCTAAAATAGTTTGCATAAAATAAAATGTTCTTGCCAAATCTTTAGGGTTGGTTTTCTCATATTTCACATTATCCTTCTTCATAGCAACCACCAATGCCTGGTCTACAGATTTGGATTTCAGAGGGGCCATTTTTGTCAGCTGAGGTGGTTTCAGAGAAAGGAATGTATGAGAGGACAGGTAGTAAGAGGTAATGCATACAGAAAAATGAGGGAAGGCATTAGATCTAGAAAAGATCACAAGAACAAATGGCACAAGAGCAGTATAGAGAGATGAGTAACCATGTTTGGCAAGAGCTGTGTAGAGTGGAGGAGTAGAAGATAAACTTAGAAGAGCAGGTTGGAACCAGGGAGCGGCAACCTCTGATGCCCAGGCAAAGCATTTAGACCACATCCCATAGGCCCTCAGAAAACTACTGCAGGTTAGAGCACAGGTAAGATAAGTACAGCAGTGGTTAAAAAGATGTGACTACAGGTAACGGGCAGAGAGGAAAGGAGCAGAAGACCACAGATAAGAAGAGGCTTTACTAATTGTTCCCCGTGAGGTCAGAGGGCTTGATCTAGGAGGGTGATAGTGGGAACAGAAAAGATTAATTTGAGAGGCAGTGTGAAAGATACAAATACTTAAAGGTAGTTTTGTCCTCAATTAAAACCTAGACAACGGTCATTGTTAAAGAATTACTTACGAGATGCTAAGGATTCTCATGTTGATTGGGAGGTAAACTGTCATTATGATCAAACATATAAGAGGGCATAAAAATTCTAATAACCGATAAAGTCATTTTTAAAGGAAGCTTTCACTACACTCAACAGAATCTTGGAAAAAATAAGATTTTTGATATAAGGAAAAATTATTTTTAAGGAGATTATGACTGGTTGCAAGGTGATGAGTATTTTTTAATTTCCAAAATAATTAACTACTGATTAACTAATGACTTACATGATTGACAAATCTATTTTCTCTACTTTTGCAAATCTACTTTCTCTACTTTTGCAAATCACTATTGCAACCATATTATTAATCAAAAGCTCTTCTTTTTTGCAAATGTATCTATGAGTAAAACTGTAAAGCAGTATAGATTACAGAAGGCACATCACGTATTTCTTGGTGTATAAGCCAACCTAGTTTCTCTGTTCATTTGCTTAATACATTTTTATTGAGCACATACTACATGATAAGTACTGTGCTGGTGCTGCATGTGCAATGAAGTATGAAAGAGACATGATCTGCCTATGTGAGAGCTCACAGTACAGACAGTCCCAGACTTAGGATGGTCCAGCTTAACAATTTTTAGACTTTATCATGGTGCAAAAGTGATACACCTTCAAGATAAGGCATTTTGATACCTATACAACCATTCTGTTTTCCACTTTCAGTAAAGTATTCACCAAATTGCATGGAGCTATTCAATATTTTATTATAAAATAGGCTTTGTGTTAGATGATTTTGTTCAACTGTAGGCTAATGTAAATGTCCTGAGCACATTTAAGGTAGGTTAGGCTAAGCTATGATGTTTAGTAGGTTAGGTGTATTAAATGCATTTTCTACTTAAGATATTTTCAACTTACAATGGGTTTATCAGGATGTATACCCATTGTAAGTCAAGGAGGATCCGTATAGTGGAAAAAACAGACATCAATTTTTTTTAAATCATCCTAATATGTCATTTAAAATTGGAATAAGCATCCTAAAGGATAATTATAGGACACTCTGAGAGCTTATAATAGGGTGGCTAAACCAAGACTGGGTCTGGGAAGGTGTTTTTAAAGAAACTGTCTTTGAGGTGAAATATATAAAGATATAGAGGAGTGAAATAGGGAAAAGAGTTGGGGAGAGGGAACTAGAAGAAAAGATGAGCAGAGGGAAAGAATACAATAAAATGCATACAATAAAATGACAATACTCTCCGACCTGTTGTGTAATAGTGTCCCATGGTCCCTGTAGCAGTCGCGTCTTATAGCACTCATGAACTCCTTCCCATATGTCCTTCAGAGTTAAAGGTCTCCCATCTGTGAAAGTGCATGGTAAAGATTGAGTTAGTAATTCATGTGACACAATGGTTCTTGGTGTCAATCTAAAACTCTTGGAAGAATATCATGACTTTTAGAAAGATCTTCAGTGCACATGCTATTTATATATCAAGAGAGTGCTATATGAATTACTATTTTCTTCCTGAGGGAAATTTAAACATTCAAGCATCTCAGCTTTGTATCCATCTAGCATTTAAATTATCTGCCCATTCATTGCCTCTAGGAATTTTACAAAATAAATAAAATCCAAATGTGTTTTAGAGAGAACTGACAGATACAAGCACAGGCAAAGGAACAGACAAACAGATTCCCATATTCACAAAGGTGCACTATGAATACTTTGAATCCTTCCTACTTCCTCTAGTCCTTAAAACAAAGAAGCCATACCCATGCATCTTTCACATTCTCATGGAGTATCTATAATGTCCAAATCACTCCATCAGGTACCATGGAGAATAGAGATAAGAAAAACACACAATTTCTCCTAACAAGGAGCCTATCATCTACTGAGGAAACTGTGACAAGTATATTATAGTAGAGTGGTCTCTGCCTGAAGAAGACTGAAGTTCACTGATGGTTTAAGGAAGAGAGATATTAATACTTGGTGTACATGGCAGGCAGAGAAAGGGACTCTTGGGGTGGGAAGGGACAGTAGAACAGGGTTGGCATGAACAGGGCAGTAAAAGCTTTATTGAACAATAATGCTCTTTTTCTTTGTTTCAATTATCCATCTGTATCCACCCAAACAATGTATTTTACAAAGACCACTATGGCACTTACATTATACACAAGGTAAGTAAAGTGGAAAAATAGGTATCTAAGTTCTGAAAAGAAAGCAGAAAGAAGAAGTCACCTAAAGATTTCAAACCATACACTGCTGGAAAGAAAGTATCTTAATGCTAGAATCCGGTATAACTTGCTCCATTCAGAGCTATAAGGCCCTCAAGACTCAGGGGTGTGCTCTTTTGGGCTAATGGAGGATATCACTTAAAGATATTTCACATAGCAATATGCTGAATATTTAGACCAAAGAAGTATTTGGTCATCAAGGGCAACAAAGCATAATGGAAATAATCTACTCAAGAGCTCCAAAAATCACTGTATTAAGACTTTCTAGTAAAAGTTTAGAAATGTATGGTGTTGGGGGAAAAAACACTAGATTTGGAATGTGGACTAAGTTTAAATCCTGGTGTTGGCACTTACTCTCTATGTGAGTGCAAATTATTTTGCTTTTAACTTTACCTGCAAAATGAGAAAAATGATCCTTTCTGAGTATTGTTCTTTTGAGGCTTACATTAGTGAATGCACCCAGGACTGTGTTAGGTGCACAATAAGAGCTCAATAAATATTAGGAATCTCCTCCCAGCCCTCACACAATCATTCTAGTAATTCTCAAACCTAAAAGATTCATTTCTAGACTGTTATTTCTTATAATTTTCCCATGTTGCTATACGATGCATATCATCTTTGATATAGTACTAAACTAACATCATAAGCAGGACATTTCTCATGTTTGACCTAAGAAGTTGAACTTTTCCTCAACCTTTATTTTCAATAAATAGCAATAGAATATTTTGATACATTTTCAATAAGTATCTTCATCTTGGCATTTATCTGGCGGCGGGAGACCATTATCTTGTGATAAATAGTTTTATTCCATTGACATTTCCATGTCTGTAAAATGAACAAGATTTATTCATCCAATTAACATTTGAATGTCATGTTTAGCTACAAGTTAAAAACAAGCTGCCTTCAGTATCTGTGTTATATTGTTTTCTGAACACATTTACAGAGTAGGGCCAAACTCTACTCTTAAGCACTATGCACCTTCGAAATATGCACATGCCATGCATGCATATGTGTGTGTGTGTCTGTGTGCACGCACGCATGTGTGTGTATTGGTGTGGGAAGAGGCAAATAAGATCTTAAGTACTTTAGTGTCAAATAGTAAACTAATCAAATTATAGAATGATATGCTTTTAAAATAATTTTTACATGTCAACGTTAGAAGAAATCAAATGCCTGTAGTAGGATAATAAAATGTTAGAGCTAGTATAACCACTAATTTTATAAATAGGGCAGCCAAGGTCTTAGGAAATACATATCTGCCAAAAGTATGCAGCCGATTCATGACTGAACTGAAGTCTGAATCCAGATCTCAGGACTCACCAGTGCTCTTCCTGCTGGTCCACGCTGCCTCTGAGGGCCGAGGCTTGCAAATGCTTTATAAATATTTGTATTTATAAAGTGCTTTATAAATATAAATGATAAATGATGAAAAAATGCCTTCCTTAACTTTATTTCCACTAACATAAAGGTTTACAGGCCTAGAGAAGAATGCTGGGTTTCATATCTTCATATCTGGTAATCAGTAATGATTTGAATTTTATTCCTTAAAGTATTTCAGGCAACAATGTAAGTACGGAGTAAATGGTTTGGATACAAGTTAATTTTAGAAGTAGGTGTTTTATATAATTGGGCACCTACTAAACGCCAGGCATCTGTGCCAAGCCTTTGCGATACATCAGTGAGCAAAACAATCATCCTTGTTTTCATGGAGGTTACATTCTGCCTTGGGGCGTGTGTGTGTGTGTGTGTGTGTGTGTGTGTGTGTGTGAGAGAGAGAGAGAGAGAGTGAGATAATAAACAATAAACACAATAAACAAGTAAACTGTATATTATCTTAGGAGGTGATACATACTATGGTGAAAAGGAAAAGTAGAGCAGGCTAAGAAGTGCCAGCCAAAGGTGGATTTGCAATTTTAGACTTCAGTGAGAAAGTAACTGTGTGCAAAAAATGGGAGGCACAGCATTCCAGGGAGAGGCACCAACCAGTGGAAAGACCACCAGGGCTGGGTAGGGGATCACTAGCACCACATGAATATCACTAACATTCGTCACTTACAGACAATGACTTAAAAAAAACACACATAACTTTATCCAGATATATTTCACATACATACAATTCACCCATGTTAAGTGTACAATTCAATTATATTCATAGAGTTGTACAATCATCACCTCAATTAATTTCAGAACATTTTCATCACCTTAAAAAAAAACAATAACAAAAACAGATGGGCACAGTGGCTCACGCCTGTAATCTCAGCACTTTGGGAGGCCCAGGTGAGAGGATTGCTTAAAGCCAGAAGTTTGAGAGCAGCCTGGGCAACAAAGTGAGGCTCCATCTTTACAAAAATGTGGCTATATAGGGAAGGCAGAGACAAGAGGCCAGGAAAGTATTTACTCAGTGGAGTCCTTTAGCTGCAATCCCAATGAGGCCTGGCAAAGCTCTATTTCTTTTTCTTCAGAAAAAGCGCTATTTTCTTCTCACCCCCACTTTCTAAACCAACTTGAGTGCTTTTCTGATTGTTGTAACCAGAGCTTTGTTTGAAAAGCAGACTCTTCAAATAAGGAAACTGATAGAAAAATTGGTAACATAACGGCACAAGTCTGTTATACAACCACAATGATATAACTGCTTGAGATGGCTTAGTCGTGACCTCCATGAATACCCTCTCCAAACCATGGTCTCCAACTTCCAAAATCTAACCCCCTTAAAAAAACTAAGGAAGGTCAATAAGTAATTGTAATACCATTGTTAAAATATCTGCCTCTTCTAGGCCCATAATGGCTATCTCAAGGGCTACTGCAAAGTCTCTTTAGCACCTCTCTGTGTTTGGCACCCCCTGCTGGTGGCATGCTAGGCCTGGTGGGACTACATGTATTTAAAACAAGCATATCAAGTCTTAAATATTCAAAAGACCACTGTTCCTCAAAATAGTCACCTAGGGAGGTTACCTTACCATTCAGCAAATTCAGCCAATATTTATTCCAACAATGCTGTAATTCTGTCAATGGAACTGCCTTTGAACTTTTGAACTGCCTTCAGAGCCAGACAAGTAACTAATTACTTACTAGTCCCAAATAGGTTTAAATCAAAGGAAAAAATTATACTTATTTTATTCCATATATTTAGTTCCAAATGATTTTGTTGTCTGCAAACAAATTCACCTTTAATGGGCAACCATCTTCCAACTTTTAGCCACAAAGACTGGAAGAAGTTTCAAAACCAGCAGTTTCCAAAATACGTTGAGTAATCAGAGTATGGTTGGCAAAAGTATATAATTTTGCTTTTCCTCTGTAACTCTGCACATCTCTCCAGTTTCTGCTGACCACTTACACTGTAAAAGGTCTGGGTAAATATAGCTTTGTCTCTATGACAACAATGACCTAATGAGGTATGATGCGGTTTCTGTTCCCTAAGCCTTCATCACTGGTTTGCCTAATCACAGTTTACACCTTCATCATCAAAGACATACAAAAGTTAGTTTCTGAGATATTTCATACAAAAACAAAAAGATCTAACTTGATAAGCAATATGTTCAAAATCCTGGCATACATTATTGATATCTAAAATGCTTTCAAATACGATCGTGACTCTATTTCGAAAGCAAAATGGATACTTGAGAAATCCCACTGAAACAATTAAACTAGGATATTTCTATACGTATAAAGAACTACATCATATAAACAAAGCAAAACCTGAAGAATATTGTACATATCCACTTATTTATGAAAACTGAAGACTCGAGACTTAAAATATGGACATAAATACTTGGTTAAGTACATAAAACACATTATTATGTGCCTGCATGTTCAATTCAGAGTATCTTCAATCAGAAACTTTAACCCATGTTAAGAGAGTCTATTTTTTTGCATCTGGCCTCAGTCAGAGGAGACATAAGCTTACTCAATCAACAACCCCTTCGTTTCAGATCCAAGATACTTGATCGCACCAATTTTAACATGCTTAGAAATTTCATTAATCACATTGAGGCTGAGTAGCTCAGTAAAATCCCTTGAATACTTGAAAAAGAAGTAGAAGCCAAAATAATTTCAGTAGTAACCTACATAGTGAGCATGGTAAACTGAGATCATTTATATAACAAGTGTTTAGTGAGTGCCTACTATGTGCCTATATCACTTGGAATGATAATACACATTTAAGCTAATGGAATGTCCTGTCAGTAATCTAAAATGTCAATGACAAAAGAAGAAGAGACATTAGGTGAAAAATAGAATAATTAAAAAGTACAATCTTTAGCAACTGCCAGTAGCATTTAACATTTTCATATAAAATCTCTCAATTGAATAATAACCCACATGTCAAGTAATCTATATATTACTCAAAATGTGCAGCTTTCTAAATTAAATTTCTCAGGGCTATTAGTTTTCATGAAGCCAATAACAGCATGAGATATTTCACCAGCACTATCTAACTCTAGTGCAAGCATGCTGGAGCCACCTTTATCCTTATTGTGCATGGTTTCACCAAAATTTTTTAACTCCTAAAATGAAGACTAGAGAGAGTATAAATAATTCAGAGTAAGTTTAAGAATAATGTTCTGAATGTGGCCACTAGAAATAAAAAGGAAAGAGTGAATTTTTCACAACGAAAGATGTCATTATTCAATATATTGTCTTCAACAGAGCTTTGAAAGATATAAAAATTCATGTCATACTCCACAGTAAGGCAGAGATGAAGCTCCACCAAAGGAGAAAATTCATTTTTGCTTCAGTGAGAAAATTATATTGTGATACGAAATGAGTGCAATTGTTCATGTACATTCATATCAGCTACTATGATGGCTAATTCTGTAACTTTTATTTATTCCTTTAAGCATTTTAGGACTTTGTATCTTTATCGATCTCAAGAAATCTAAATGAAATTCCCAAAATATGAACTATGGCAACTTCCTTTTGTTTGCATATAACATCAATTAATTAATTTAACCTATATGATTCTTAAATTTCAGTTATTTGAATGAAAGTGTCATGCAGTGAAAATGGGCTTAAGTTTTCAGTTTAAGTCCCAGCTCTATAGTTTTCTATGTACCCTTGAATAAATAATTTAACCCCTCTGAGCAGTTTTTGTCTTCACATGAGCATAATAACAGTTCCTACCATCTAATTTTAGTGTGAAGATCTAGATATATAATTTGGCTACCATGATTGAAAGGCCCTAGGTGTCAAGCCCCATTTCCAATATAAGCTCAGAATCCTCAAAACTCTGAAATCAGTATTATTGCTAACTCAATTTTTTTTTCAGGTGATGAAAGAAAGGAAATGGCAAAGTAAATAACTTGCCCAAGGTCATAAGGTTAGTCAGCAGCAGAGCTACGAATCAGAACCAAAGTTTTCTGACTCTAGACCATGCACTTTTCACCACTACATTACATGTGTTTCTGTGGACAGGAGTTCTTTGTAAAGTGTAAAGTTATACATGCATATTAGTTGTATTGTTCTTGTTGCTACTATTACTGGTGGTCCCCATCAACACTGCCTAACCTATGAGTACATGGAATTTTTCCTTTCATGGTTTTCTTCCCAAGCCTGGCTCACCCTTTCCCCTATCACTCATGGACAAATCCCATGTCCAGCCAAGGCCTCTCTTGATCAACACAGCTCAAGGTAATCCCAAGCCCTGGTGCCTTTTACCTCTCTTATGGTCCTTAACATATTCTACTTGTTATAGTGAATTTCAGACCTATCTTGTTTCCCTCACTAGACTGTAATCTCCTCGATGGTATTATCCATCTCGATTTCCTTTATTTATCTCAGCATTTCAGAAACATATTCATGCCTTATGTATAAATATTTTCAAATGAATGAACAGATGAAAGTTCAACATTATTTCTAGAGTAATTAGCACATTCTAAGAATGGCTGAATGATCATAATAAAATTGATTAAATGTTTTACATTTATACTTTTAAAAACCCTCATACTCAATAAATCCATAGCATTAAGCAGATGCAGCTATAGCAGATATGTGATTTCTCAGTATCCAAACACACTACCAATTTGAGAGATAAATTCCAAAATAAGAAGGAAGCAGAGCCCCGTTTCTACCACTAAAGCTAAAGGGAGGCAGATATTCCCTTGCCTTGTCATTCTACCACCTTCAGTTGACTCTATGACCTACCCTTCAATAAGCCTTTTCCTGCTTATCAAATTATTTGCAACCAGGGATACACATCTAATATAGCAAAAATACATGGTTTAAAAGTCTTGCTTAATACATATTTTCAAAATTATTAGCTTAAAATGCTATATATTTGTCTAGCAATCTTGAATAGAAATAATAAATGTTAACATGTTTTTTAATTACACGAGAAAGTTTATGTGTGTTACAATCTATTTTTATGAACATATGCCCAACAGCACAAAAAGGAGCAATTGTGAATCATCTTAAACTGTCCACACATAGTGTTAAGAAACATGGAACAGTGCAGCACACCAACATGGCACAAGTATACATATGTAACAAATCTGCATGTTATGCACATGTACCCTAGAACTTAAAGTATAATAATAATTAAAAAAAAAAAGAAACATGGAATAATGCAAGTGATGTTATACCCTTCCATTTAAATTAAGTGAATCACTTAACCTATTAGAAGTACATATAAGACCATTTTGATGAACCTCTGAATAAGAAAATGGTCCCAAGGGAAGCAACATTGGGTCCACAAGATACCTCAGACATCAGCCCTGTGATACCACTATTGATCCAGAAATCTAAGAACCATACTACCAGCTGGATATCTACAGCCTGAGGTCTCCTGGTTCTAAAGCAGATGACACTCTATTTTCTTTTCTTTTTTTTTTTCCCCTAAGACAAGAGTCTCACTCTGTCACTGCAGTGGTGTGATCTCGGCTCACTGCAACCTCCGCCTCCTGGGTTCAAGCCATTTTCCACCTCAGCCTCCCAAGTAGCTGGGATTACAGGCATGCGCTACCACGCCCAGCTAATTCTATTTTATTTTTGGTAGCTATGGGGTTTCACCATGTTAGCCAGGCTGGTCTCGAACTCTTGACCTCAGGTGATCCACCCGCCTTGGCCTCCAAAAGTGTTGGGATTACAGGCGTGAGCCACCGCACCTTGCCGACACGCTATTTTCAATCCTATCCAAAGTATTCTGAGGTTTTGATTCCAAACTCTTGAGATTAATACTCAGCAATTTGTACTCCTGGCTTTCCTCAAACATTATCCCCACATTATGGACTATTACTACTATATTACTCTATACCAGAACTTTGAATACCCTTCTTCCACCATCCAACCTGCTCTCCTTCTCGTGGAATGCAGTCTCTGCCTTCTCAAAACAGCACCTAACATATAGACTTGAACACTGCTTTGATGACTTTGAAGGAACAGAGAAACAATACATGAGTTACAAGTTAGGCAGTGATTTGTTTCAGCATATTTTAAAGAGAGGCTAATGAAATTTGTGTTGTGCACACAGTAGGCACTTATGTATATTTTAATAGGTATTTCAAACAGGGCTCATTTTGCCAATAGTAAGCAAAGATAAGTTTTTTCCATATGGCACAAACATTCACCTAAGAAAGCTAAAATACAATCTCTTACAGGTTAATAAAATTAATGTACTTACCTTGCTATTTTTCTCTCCCAAGCCTCTGGGTCCATCTAAAATCTCTTGCCTTTTGTATATGTGGCTAAGCAATACTCTGCTTAGAATAAACCTTTTGGCTAATTAGCTGTCTCTGCAGTTTTACTTCCCATTTCTTTAGCACCTGTCCAGTACATTTTTCAAAACAGGGCTTGATTTTTCAATGAGATTCTATTGCTATCATATATTCTAACCCAGCATGTGACTTATATCCTAATTCCCCATAATGTTTCAAATATTTACATGGTTCAATAAATAATTCTCACTAGATTTCCTCTATTATTTGGACTATTCAGTTTAAATATATTTGTATTAAATAATTTTTCATTATTTTTAAAAATAACTTTCACTGTTTGCTCTTCAAATTCATTTCAGTCTCTAGAATCTCTTTTTAATTCACCAAAATTCATGTTATGGTTTATTATCATGACCTTGGCTAGATTTACTGTCTACATAAACATATATGTAACATAAATATAAATATATGAACTTTCTTAAAGATTCTTTACAATCAAATAAGACCCTAAATTAAATTATCTGTCAAATAATTTTCTATTTTCTGCTCACTATAGTAATTAACTAGAGTCATTTTTGCCCAGTCTTTAAATACTTCTCTAATCCACTATTTTTCTTCCTAGTCAATAAGCTACCTTAACCTTAGCTCTTACTGTACTTGCAATAATACTTTTTTCCCTGAAAATATGTTCTTACCAACTCATTTTCTCTAAGAGGTTATTGTGTTTAAATTGTTATAAAATTAATAACAAAAACAATGAAAAAGCCAAATTCCTTTTTTTTTTTTTTCCAAATTTCATTCTCACCCTTCAATTCCTTTTCTTTTTGTTTTACTCAGGCACAATTTCTAGGAACTCCTTCCTCTGGTCTCATTCACATCTGCTCAAGCTCTTTCACTTTTTCTTTATACCTTCCAACCCCTTCCTATCCATTATCTCTTCCATAATTTGACCTCAACATATCTTTTCAACTATTTCTTCCATAATTCATCCTAAGTGAGCCCCTACTCCAAACTGGTCCTTCACTGTTCCCCAAATATGGTGGGCTCTCTCCAGCCCCCATAGCTTGGCACTCCCTGTCCTCCCATTCTACAGTGCTTTTCCTAACCTCTTCAAGAAACCCAACCTGTGGCTGTCCTCCACAAGCTGTTGGACAGAACTATGGCTATTCTACTTTTACTCTTCAGCTTCCTCCAACCCCTATCTTTCCTGTTTTGCTGTCATTCTCCTCTCTGCACTCCATAGACTTCCTCTTGTTGCAAACCATGGACAATCCTTTTCCTGCTTGATGATTTATATGCTGCTTTAATTCCAAACTTTCCATTATTCTTTCTTTATCCTGGCCTTTATCTTAGTTTGGTTCATGCTTCCTTCAAGAAGGAACTATTCTTTGATTATTGATTTTGCCGCATTTCTCCATGAGCATCCTTCAGGCCTACAACAAGTAGACAAATCTTTCACATGAAATATTTAGGCTACATTTTAAATTCTATACCCTTATATCCTGGGCCAATAATAGAATGGTCTCCATAAAGGACAGCCATTCCTTTGCTGAATGGAGGAAATGATTCCTCCTCTATTCAAATGCAGCCCTGCTGACTAATTAAAGAAATATGTCAAAACAGCTCCCAAGAAGAACCCATATGTCATCCAAAGAATTAAATGTTTTGAAAATAAGAAGAGCCACTTGGTCCATTTTTCAATAGAGATTGAGAACAAAGGAAAAGAAAGAGATGAATCAGAATTCAAGATGCAATAAATATAGACATTTCTAGCTAACTGTAAGAAGAAAATATTTAAGCCGAGGCCTCTGGTAAGGCAAAGGCCATCATGTATGTGCCTAAGGGTTTTACCACCTTTGAAACATTTGCCACTAGCTTTGATCAAAGTTGAGCCCTCAAAAGGGAAAATGAGAAATAAAAAGGTCAGGGAATAAGAATGATAGGGAGTGGATAGAAGGCTTTGGCATGATATAAAAAGTTCTTTAATATGGTATACTTCAAAAACAGTGGGGAAAAGAAAAAGAAAACAAACAAAAAACCAGCATGCACTTGAAGATGTCAACGCTTTGTGGGAGTGGATTTACTAAACTACAAGGCACTATTCCAATGTAGGCTATTTATTATTATTCAACAGATGTGCAATTACGTCTCACCCTCTGCTGAGTGATAAATGGTATTAACTGTGTCCCATCACCTCTCCCAAACCTACAATGACAGAAGTAGTTAGAGAAAAACAGAACATTGGGATGGAAGGGCTTATTTCTTCTCTTAAATCCACATTGCCTACTTGGTAACTGAGCTCCTGTACACCGAAGTAGTAGAAATGAGAGGTAGAAGCAGAATGCTGTCTCAACTTGGCTGACTGCCTTCAAGGATTAAATAAAAATACGTGTTTATAGAAGTGGAACAGCTGCTTCAGCTAGTTTGGATACTCACTTTTGAGTCCTCAGGATGTTCTATTTTTCTAAGTCCACTACTCCTATAGTCTCTGAAAATTATCAGACTAAAGAGTAAAGATACACAGATGGTTTGGGTCCTAGGTCTCCTGGAGACAACAGAATTACTTCCGCCTTCAAAACCTGGCATAGCAGTTGAAGTAGGCACCATCACAATGTTTCCATTCTTGGGCTATATTTTTTAAATGGCAAGAAATTCTTCATTATCATTTCACTTAAATACTTGATGCTGTGCCACAGTTGAATAAGCCATACATATATACATATATCTTATACATGTATACACACAAAGCCATAAATAAAGCTTCTCACTTTGTAGGCACTCAATATTAATTTCCTTTAGTCTTGTTTTTATCTTGAAGCTCTATGTTCCAGCATATCATTTTATAGATATAAACAAATATTTCTGCGATAGTGCAAGTTGTGATATAATAGAATATATGATATGATATGACATGACATGAGAGTGACAAGAATAGATGGTATGTTAACTGAGTCTTGGGCTACTAGTAATTGGCCTGGTGGAAACTGGACCATATAAAGAAAAGGAACTCAAAGTCTAAGGGATTTGCATTTCGAGAAACAGTAAAGATTTCTTCTGAAATTGAAGCAAGCTGATACAAGAAAGGGTAATGTAAATTTAAATGGAAACTATTTATTACTTGTTTTGCTTTTCCTTAAAAAATAGGTACAGGGAGAAAAGTTAGAGCAAAGCAGAGAAATTAATTTTTACTAACAATCAAATGCAAAAGAAATTATAAATATCTGTCAAAAACAAGGCTAAGTGAACTATTTTTGAAGCAACAAAAAAAAAAAAGACCCCTGGGCAAGAAATTTTACAGTCATCCTCTTTCTAGGTCGGAACTCTCTTAGAATGAGACAAAGAAAAATCCGGGCCTGGAATAAGAGGAAGACATTAGGAATCCTTTCACCACACTGGCAGAGATTTGTTTAACAAACAGATGAAGGGTCAGAGTAATCAGATATCACAGGAAAAGGTAAGGAGAATAAAAAAGACTGAGGGGAATAAATGAAAAATTGTGACTCCAGAGTAAAGGTTGATACATTTTAAAAATATCCATGAGGTTAAGTTAGGTGGAAAGAAAAAATAAATTATTAGAATATGATAAAGGAAAGAAAGAACCATTCTTCATGTTTCTCCACCAGAAAGCATTCAGTATGCTGCACAAAAATTAAATTTGATATTTTAAGGTATCTGAACAAGCATTAAACGAATTCTGGGCCAAAATAAAATTTTAAATTCCTGATACCCACTCTATACAACACAAAGCAGTGGTGATGGGGGGTGAATGCTTCTACATAAAAATAAATGACTTGTTTTGGTTTACCTTTATAAGGCATAAATGGAGGGCATTGTAAAAGTATACAAATAGAAGCCAAGAATGCTAACTGTTTTTTTTAAAAGAATAGAAAATCATGAAGAAAGGATCACAGATACTACACCAATGTCATTAAAATATAATTGGACTTGCAGGAACAATTACTGTGCTGTACTGTAAGGGGAGCTGTTGGCACATAAGAGCAAAGCACACATATGAGCTCATCAGCCGGCCTTGGCAAGACCCACTTCCAGCTAGAAGCAGTCATGTTTCAACACCTCTGATTCCCTAATGCTGACAAGCTAAACAACTTGTTTTGTCTCTGGGAGCTCTTCTCTGGTGATTAACTGCTTATGGTGAATACTAATTATATGAAAGTACAGTATTGAAGAAGTAATGTCCTATTTCCTCTACCTGCAGCCTCGACTTGTCTCTGAATCTAGAAGGCAGAGCCATTGCAAACCAGAACCAAGAAAGACATTTTCCTCCCCCTGAATAAACAAATATATCTCCTACTTTTTAGTATAGCACAGTTCACTGACAAGACACTTCTTTTAACCTCTGGGCTCTAAACCAAATATAATTACCATAAAACGAGTGTTTTAAAGGCTTGTAATAATGATATGGATAAATCCACAGCAAGAGTTTGTGAATTAATGAACTATCAGTGTCCTCCATTCCCCATGTCCCATGTTGAAAATTTACCCCAAATTGTCAGTTCTTAGGAACTGCACCTCAGATTAAAATCTTCTCACCAGGGAGTCTATGAGAATTTCTTCTTGTGTTTTAAATCCTAACTGCTTGTTAAACTGCCAACACTGCAAAATTAGAGACCATTAAACAATATAAGGCAGCAAGTGATTAAATCTACCAAACACACATTCAAGCAGCTTAAGCTACTTTTTAATTAAAAATAAAATATCACTGGCTAAATTCAGATGTCTTAGCTATCCAGAAAAAAGTTAGAAGACTGTTCAAAATGCATAATGCTGCTGACAAGCCAGATACAAAAGGAGAAATAGGGCAAGGGTTTGACGGAACAGGAGGCTCCTCTTGGTCCCTGGGCCTGGGTGGCAGCACATCCCAATGCTGACCCGGTTTAGGCAGCGGACTCTAAACGGGAAGTCATGGCTGCGCTGCAGGGTGAGGACGCCATGTGGCTGCTGATTAAATAAGCTTTATTAGCTAAGGCCTCCAAGGAGACAGGGTGTTCCACCTTCTTGGCAAGGGAATAAGTTGAGTAACAGCATCACAGGAAGCTAAGGCACTGGAGATGTATACATGGCTGAAGGAAATGTCAGTGCTATTTTTAAATACAGCTTAAGCTAATTGATAAACATTTCTTAAAATAATTATTAGCTTTTGGGGAAGGAGGCAAAGGGGCTTCTGAGTTAATGGGATCATCTGAGATTAAAAGAAATTTTTACTGTAAAGTTAGAAGTAAACAAACATTGTAGCTTTAAGTTGTTCTTACTTGTTTAAAGTAAAGAAAAAGGGCCGGGGGGTTTAGTCAACTTCAGGCAAAAGGCCAAGAATCTGAAGATCAGACTTAAGGCTGGGATGATATCATTCACGCTGAAGTCTTGATACCCTTTCTGAAGCATGAGAAAATTTACTGGTAAAACCTTACCTCACCCACAGTTTTCTTATTTTTAACTCTATTTTTTTTCCTCTGGAGAATAATTTTCCGAATATGCTTTTTGCTTTATATGTAAATGTTATAAATTTACTTTGAGCTTCAGACATGGTCTTACCTAAAAAGCTTGCCCTAAAGTAAAGTACAGGCACTTGGTAGCTACAGGAATATAAGACATGATACTCATATTTAATCACTTTGGACGCTGCTGCAGTTTCAATCACTTCACAATCATCTGAGGGTAGCTCGAAAGCCTCCTGCAAAAAAGCAAAAACAAAATGAAAATGGGTTTGTTAATAAGAAAAGTACTAACATGGAGAGAAAAAGAGGAGATTTTCTTCTTGCAACATAACAGTTAAATAAATATAAGGCTATGATACAAGGAAAAGGGAGTTTCCCATATTAATGTTTAACATTTGAGTCCTGGGTAAATAGTAAAACCAGAAAACATTAGCATTAAGTAATTCCAGATTGTTTTTGAGACACAAAGAAGCTCTGTATAAAGAAAAAGAAAGGAAAAAAAATCCAAAAAGATCTATTGCCTGAAAAATCTTTACTGTAAAATTTTAGCAACAAGATGATGGCTATACAAGCTACCTTCTTCCCTACCTGTGAAAGCTAAAAACATCCTAACAATTGAACAAGAGGCTGTGAAATGTCCCTAAAGATTCTATTGTACTTGCCAAAAGATGATTCATTGTGTGCTGAACAATTCCCAGTTCCATTTTGAATAAGAAAGTTATTTTGCAAGAGGTTGAATTTGTTAGGTATATTTCAAAACCTGCGATGATTGTTTTCCTTATTATTGTGCTATCTTTGGCATATTTCTACAATAAATCTTGATTTATAATAGAGTAGATGGCAAATATTAATGTCAACTTTGGAAACAGAATTTTGTAAGCAGAGATGATGATAGTCATCTCACTTCTCACGTGATCATTTTTTACTGTTTTTTGTTAGGGGCCTTTAAAAGAATGTATCTTACTGTTTAGAAGCAATTAATTGGACATGTTGAGTCAGAGTCTGGTTCCATCCACATTCACTTATTTATTGGGGTTGAAGAATTTCCTTTGAAATTAAATTAGTACTAGAAGGAATGAAGCAGGTTGGTTTAGCTCATTTCTACCTCTCATTAAAATAGTAACAACAATGAACAATCAGAAATAACTAAGGAAAGATTTCACACTTTATCAATATGAAATAAGGTTTCCTGTGGAGATAAGCAAAGCCCTAGACTACTTTCAAGATCTGTATCTCCTTTACAGATAATTCTGTAATTCCCTACTCACAGTCAGTTCACTGGGGAGATATTACAATGGATAAATCACAACTGGAGATGTTTACAAAATATTTTTCACTAAACTCCAGTAAACACCATCAATTAAACACAATAAAATAACCAGAGAGAAATCATGGAAATAAATATGCCAGATACAGAAAATTAATACAGAAGCAAGAAAAAGATTTTTGTATTTTGTTTTGTTTTTAAATTTTCATTAGGCATAGGTATCTGTACCTTCTATTACATCAATTCTTTTAACCAAATTCTTTCTTTTTGGTTAATAATTGGGTTGCTTAGCATTTATAATTTCCTCTCTTTCTTAATATTATAAAATAATTCTCTCTTGGTGGTAAAAATTACAAATATTGCACAAGTACATAAAAGAAAAAATGAAATTCCCCTCATCCCAGCACTCCTATACCTCAGGTTTGTAACCATCATTAACAGGCCAGAGTGTATTTTTTTAGACTTTTTGATTTTTGGCACACAAACACATAGACACAGATAGACACATATACACCTCCTCCCCACCCCCGCCCCTGCTTAAATCCTGCTATATATACATATGATCCTAGAGTGGATATTTTCACTCATGGGCATCCTGCCACGTGCTGCCAAGTCACTGCTATAGATTTAGTGCCTTTTAATGCCTTCTCTATATTTCACTGCATGACCACACCATAGTTTTTTTTTTTTTTTTAACATTTCCATATTGCTAGATATTTTAGGTTGATTATAGTTTTCTGCTACTGACAAATAAGGCTGCAATGAATATCACAGCACATATACCCTTACACACCTCTATTTTTTCTATGGTGCAGATTCCTAAGGGTGGAATCACTGTATCAAAGGGCATGAGCATTTTAAATTTCAAGAGATACTGAATCTCAGAAATTCCATCCTCACAAAAAGGCTGTATCAATTTATATTCCCAGGAAAAATGTCTGAGAATGCTCTTTTCCTATGTCCAATAAATACTGAATATTGTTTTTAATTTTTGCCTACTGATGAATTTTTAAGTATCAATTTCTTATTGTTTTAATTTCTAGTTTCTTGGTTACTTGCTAGTGAAGGCAAGCAGCTATTCATATGTTTATTGGTAATTTGTATTCTCCCATGATTTGCTTGTTTTTACTCTTCACTATTTTCTGATTGTTTGCATTTTTCTTATTGAATTATATAAACTGTTTGTATATTGGAAACAATAACTTACTATTAGAGATAAATATGTATGTCTGCACCATAGAAAAATAGAGGTGTGCAAGGATATATGTGAAATATAGACATATATACACACATATATATATATAAAACACATAAAACACTTTCTCTCTGTTTTCTTTCAACTGTTTGTTGTACTTTTTTATCACAAAGGGTTTTTTTTTTTTTTTTTTTTTACTTTTACGTAGTCAAATCTGTACATTTTCTGTTTATAGCTTCTAAGTTACATGTCTTCATCAGAAGGCTTCCTGCTGTATCTCACCTCAGTCTTACAAATTATAAAGATGTTAAAAAATTTTCTTTACTATATACACACGTTTTTAAACTAAAATTTAGATCATTAATCCAACCGATTTTTGTTTTGTATATAGTGTGAGGTAAGAAATTTTCCTAGATGATTTCAATAGTTCACCTTTTTTCCACTGATTTTAAATGTCACCATCTCTCTCTCTCTCTCTGTGTGTGTGTGTGTGTGTGTGTGTGTGTTTATTCTCTTATCTTCTCTATTGAGCCATTTCTCTTCTTAGACGATCACTGTGCAATTCTTAAGTGCATACTGAATCGAAGGATTTGGGTCATTAATTTCTACAGAAAAGTGCAGAAATAGACTGTCTGAGACCCAGTGCTGCTAGTAAAGATACAATTTCTGGAAAAAATTTCTTCACCCAAACTCAAATTAAGCACTCAGGAATGTGCTGGGGTTGACATCAGGTATGTGAAACTGTTATCAATTAGGCATAGATCCATATTCTCTAGGAGGCTCAAGAAATAAGAGGGAGAGGACAGAACAAGCTTCTTGAAAATCCTGTGAGAAGTCTCACTCCAGTCACTGTTCTCACTGGCAGCTGAGGGCCTTTGTGGGTTGTGAAGGCCAGGGGTACTTGTCTTCTAATTAGGACTGCTACTATGTGCTACTATGTCACCCAGTGTTGCTCTGGGCAGTCATCTACGTACAGTGACATTTTTGCATGCTTTACTCATATTAGATGAATTTGAATCCTTCGTTTGTGTCTGCTAGGATCTTTTCATCATTTGTGGTCACCTTTATGATGACCATGAATATATCATTCCTTGAAGTCATGCAATTTGGAAATCTCAGACTTCTACACATTTTCTGCTTTTTTTTTCCAGTTAAAAGTGCCAGATGGTTTTAGAACTTCAAGACTAAGGTTCTTCTCTTACTCATTTTTGTATTCCTGGATATTATAGTACAGAGCTAAGAACCCTAGTAAGCAACATTTTCTATTTCAGTCTGAAGATCTGTTTCCTCCTATGTAAGTACATTATAACAAACTTCATAGGTAATTTGCCAGCCATCTCACACCACCCTAAAGACTAAAAAGAAGTAAATGGAGGAGCAGAGATGCAAAATATCACCAAAGAGGATATTCCAATGGCAAATAAGCACATAAAGAAGATATTCAATATCCTTAGCCAGTCAGGGCAATATAAATTAAAACTATAATGAGGTATCACTAAACATCTGTCAGAATGGCTAAAATAAACAAAATAGTGGACACCACCAAATGTTGGTGAAGACAGAGAAACTAGATCATACATTGCTGGTTGGACTATAAAATGGTATGTATAGCCTCTCTGGAAAACCATATGACAGTTTCTCATACAAGTAAACATATAATTACCACACAACCTACCAATTGCACTCGATTTATCCCACAGCGTTGAAAAACCTGCGCATGAATGTTCATAGCAGCTTTATTCAGAATAGCCCAAAATTTGAAACAATGAGGTGTCCTTCAACAGGTCATGGTTAAACAGACTGTGGTACATCCATACCACACTATTTAGAAATAAAAAGAAACAAACAACTGATATACACAACAACCTGGATGACTCTCCAGGGAATTATGCTAAGTGATGAAAGTCAATCTCCAAAAGTTATATACTGTATGATTCCACTTATATAACATTTTTGAAGTGACAACACTTTTGAAGTGAAAACCAGCAGATTAGTGTTGGGGGACTGGAGGGCAGAGAGCTGGTTATAACACAGCAGCATGAGATATCTTTGTGGTGATGGAACTATTATGTATCTTGACCATAGTGGTGGATATGTAAGCCTACACATATGATAAAACTGTACAGAACCAAATACACACACAGAGATACACACAATGAGTACAAGTCAAACTGGGGAAATCTGAATAAGGCCAGTGGATTGTATTAACGTCAACATCCTGGTTCTGATATTATACTATAGTTTTATAAGAAGTTACCACTGGGGGATATTGGGTAAATGGTAGATGGGATTGTTATTTCTTATTACTAAATGTGAATCTATAGTTATCTCAAAAAATTTCAATTAAAAAATGGAAAGCACAGAAACAGTGAGGCAATTTGAGGCTTGTTAAAAACTGAATAAAAATGTTAAGACCTCAAGGTGCTAATAATACAGATGACAGAGGGATCATGGTAATAAAGAGAGTCTAATGTCTGGGATTTGTTTGAAAATAATACAGGAGAAGGGTAAGTGGATGGAAGTGTAGAAGGAGCATGACTTGCATGGAGGGGTGATTGTTGAGATTGTTTGATGAGTCCCTAGGTGTTCATTATACTGTTCTATCTACTTTAAGGAGTATTTTAAATTATTTAAAATAAAAAATTAAGATAAAAAAGTTTCTGATACCATATTACAGAACACAGAAGGAAGAGAATTCTAATAGTGAAAGAAATCTGAATCATTCCACCTAGTCCAACACGCTCATCTTGCAGATACAAACAACAATACCCTTCTTGTTGGTGCCTTACCCAATGCCACCTAGGTACAGTAGTTCCCACTTATCCAGAGTTTCACTGTCTACAGTTTTCAATTATCCATGATCAACCACGATCTGAAAACATTAAGTGAGAAATTCCAGAAATAAAAAATTAATAAATTTTAAATTGTGCGCCGTTTAGAGTAGTGTGATGAAATCTCTTGCCATCCCGCCTACCTGGGACATGAATCATCCTCTGTCCAGAGTATCCATGCTGTAGACACCACCAGCTCATTAGTCACTTAGTAGCAAGCTGGGTTTTCAGATCTACTGTTGTGGTATCACAGTGCTTATGTTCAAGTAATCCCTATTTTACGTAATAATGGCCCCAAGGCACAAGGGTAGTGACACTGGCAATATGGATATGCCAAAAAGAAGCTGTTCATCTCTTACTGTGCTCATTATAAATTAGACTTTGTCACAGCTATGTATAGGCAAAAACATAGTATATATAGGGCTCAGTGTTATCTGTGGTTTCAGGCATCCACTGCAATATCTCCCATATCTCCCATACCAATAAGGGGGGACTACTATAGTTAGGGGTACAGGAAGGCCTACAACCCTTATCTACTGACACTGAAACCACTGCTCTTTGTACTGTAGTATGCCACTTAACTACTACTATGCTTCATTTGGACTGATGTTCTGAACATCATAATCGTAACACTTTGAGGTAGTTTGCTAATATTTTTACTATTTTTCTCTTATTATGTGACTTTTAAAGAATTTGGGTATACAGTGAACCCTAGGTATACATGAGGGATTGGCTCCAGAACCCCCCTACCCCGAGGATACCAAAATTCACAGACGTTCAAGTTCCTTATATAAAATGGCATAGTATTTGCATATAATCTACACATATCCTCCCATACTTTAAATCATCTCTATATTATTTATCATACCTAATACAATGTAAATGCTATGTAAATGCCTATACTATATGGCTGAGAGAATAATGACAGGAAAAAAGGTCTATACATGCTCAGTTCAGATGCAACCACTATAGTCCTAACTACAGTTTTGATCCTGGTTGTCTAAATCCATGGATACGGAACCCACAGATATGGGGGACCAGTTGTATTTCATTTGATATTAAGAGTCACTGAAAAAAGAAGTCACAATATATTGATTTTTCTCAAAATATTGCTATTTCATGAAGATATGTGTATTTAGAAAATTACATTCATTCAAGAGCTAAAAGATTAAGTGGTTCACATTAATTATAGAAACCTTGATTTTATTGAATTCAATTAACAATAAGTTGACAGTGATCTCTCATTTAGAAAATCTGATACGAATTAAGCTTTACAACTAAATCCCATTAAATAGGGATCATGCTGAAGACACTTCATAGATATTTTATTGAAAGCAAACCCAAATACTGTATTGGGCCTTGGAAATGAGATCCATATCTCTATTTAGCCTACAGGGAAGGAAGAAAAACTTTTCTTCTATCACTAATAATCTCTATTACTGAGCAAACATAAGTAATCAGCTTTATTCATAACATCCCTTGAGGAAAAGAGAGTTGATTTGTTTGTTTTCTACCAGTCAGGTCTTTAGTTCAAATCTATTACTGGGCTGGAATCACAGCTAAGGAACCAAAGAATGACACAGGGGCAGTGCTGCTTCAAAGACAGTCCTTAGCTCTGTTCAAGACTGGACACAGAAACCATCTCATCACAATGGAAAGATGCAATGTAATAAACTCTTCATTTGCTGAGTTTCCTGAGCCAACGGCGATTTAATATTTTTAGAAGTGATAACGACGGATGAAGCCTTCTGACAAACCATTGAAAAATCAATTCCTCAAGAAATAAAGAATTTTAATTATTAAAACGTTTAAAGTGAATTATAAAAATAATCTGTGGGACTTGAAGTAATCAGCTCTTGTTTTGTTTGTTTCATGGTTCATCATTATACAGTGGAGTGGTTTTTTCACTATCTTAATTCCCAAAACGACTTTTTCCACAATCCCTGTGGCTTCTGAGTAAGTGACTGTCACAAGAACCTTTGCAAGCAACGTCATTCTTTTAGCAACTGTAAATGTTGTATGTGGTACATATCAGCCGGTTCAACATATGTCTAACAGCATCCAAAGCAACACTGAAACAAAAAAGGGTGGTTACAAGGTGATCCCAAGAATAATATGTTAGTGAGGCTCTCCCCTTCCCAGTAATGTTATCACTACTACTACTGATTTTTTTTTAAAGGGGGTAAAAAGGTACCATTCTTTACTCTCCCTGCTACATCAACCAAAGTGAATTAGCAGCAGCATGGCCAATATGGGTTCCCACTGAGAGGAAGAATCTGTTTCCTGTGCAGGATTAAATCCTCTTCTCCAGGCTGGCATGCTCAAGGGCAAGGCAGGAGGGAGGGGATGCAGAAACCCGCCAGAGCACATCTGGCAGTTTTCTGGATGTTTACAGCTGGCTCCACTGTGCTTCCTAGACCCTGTTTCTTTTAAGACTGCATAGGAAACAGCAAGTGCCGGGAGCTGGGAAGCTAGCAAACAGGCCAAGTAAAAGACGGAACTGTGGAAGAGGCTATCTCTTAGAGTCCATGCTAGAAAACACAGGTTCTTTGGCAGGAGAAAATAGTAATAATACTTAATTGCACTTATTACTTATTTCTATACATCTAAAAGTGAAGAATTAGCAGAATAAGGAATTTGAAAATCAGAAATTATTTATGTAAATCATGCCAAACTAGAGGAAGAGGGAAAAATTTTGACCTCTTGAAAAAATCTCAAGCTTCAAAAGTCAGTCAAGTGTGTTTCTCTTCAGAGTTACCCTTTACATGTGACATAAGAAAGGCCAGCATCAACTGTAACAGTTTACAATTTTTCTAAGCCTATTGATGTACATCATGTAATTTGTTCCTCTGCTCTAGGAGGAAGGCCCAAGGTCTCCAGTGAGTAAGAAACTGAGTCAGGGCACAAAACTAAGCCTTCAGGCTCCAAGCCCAGGGTTCTTTCCAGCCTGCAAAGACCATCAGATTCTTGGGGGTGGGAAATGTTAAACGGATGTATTCCTGGCCTCCACCCCCAAAATCCTAATCCAGGAGTTCTGGGATGGGTTTTAAGAATCCACCTCATAAGCAGTGTTCCTGGTGACGCTATGCAGGTCTTGCCTCACATATACATGGAGGGTCTACTTTGTGATTCTTTACTTTTGTAGTCTATGGAATTATACAGTCAGGAAAACTCATTCACCGAGACCCAAAATTATGCCATAACCGGTTTGCCTTCACTAGCTGCTCATCTATGTTTTCAGGGCTACTGTTAGCTCATTTGGTCTCCTCTCGGAGGGAGCCTAATTCACTTCCATTAAGCTAAGACCTCAGCTTATCATCCCCGACTCCCAGTTCACTGCCCCATTCCTTCATCTTCTCCTATATAAAAATTTCCTTCATTTTCCTTCTAATTGGTTAGTTAATTCTTGCTAAACCATTAAAGGCCATTAGTGGCTTAGTATGTTACTCCTTTATCAATTATTATATTCAACAGTAGATTTGTGGCTGATAACCCTAATCAAAAGTAATCTTTAATAGTGGAATTTGGAGTGCCAAAAAGGAATAAATTTTGCACCACACATGTAACCACCAATCTGTGAAACTTGCCTTATAAGGCATTCTATGTTTTAACTCCAGAGCCAGAAAATTCTTCCTTGTTACCTTGCTAGAAAGTAAATCAGTTCCCACTAGATTTATCCTTGCATTATTTTTCTATAATATGAATAAATTTATTTGTTTCCCATATTAAATAAGCCCAGTTCTTCTAATTTTTCTTATATCTCTAGTTCCACAGATCTTCAAACATTTTTCTAAAGGGCCAAGTAGTAAATATTTTAGGCTTCTTTGTGGGCCATAGATCTCTGCGGCTGTAGCCTGAAAACAGCCACTGGCAACACGTAAACAAAGGTACGCAGCTGTACTCCAGTGACATTTTATTTACAAAAACAAGCTGTTGTCCATAGACCTTAGTTTGTCTACCCCTGAAAATCCTAATTTCAAGGCCTTCTTTAATTTCATTTTATTATATTTTTTATAAGCACTAAACATAATTTTATTAAAGAATTTGTGTCTCCATTTGGTGAACTCTTTCCCCCTTTCCATTTTTTTCCTGTCTTACGATGCTACATTACATTTCCTGAGGGTCTAAGAAATTCTGAGCCTTAAAAGAACAATGATAATTAAATCCAATGGGCTGAAGTTTGGCTAAAGTCATTTTCTAAAGTAAGAGATAGAACTACCCTAATTTAAACAAGTAAGATTTTTAAATGTCTTGATGAATAAACTGCAAATTCCTTCAGCACATGAATAAACTTCTACACTCAAATCCAGAAATGAGTAAATTTATCCGCCAAAGAGTGAAAATGATAAAGCCTTCATAAACAGACCAAGAGGCAGGCAATGTAGGAAAGTTAGAGGACTGTGAATCCTAAAGCACAGGCCCTCTCACACGTGCACAGGAAACATCATGTCTAGGAATCAGCAAGGAACTGTTTGAGTAAGCCATTAGTTCCTTCCCTTGCTCAAAACTGTCTCTGGATCATAGGGATATGAATAAGGATTTATTTGTTTCTTTGCTTGCTTTTTACCAGGAGAATCCCTTTAAGATTTCCACAATTATATATGACATGCCAGGCACTAAGCTTGTGCCGGGACAAAGATGTGGTTGTTGCTTTTAAATAATACTATAATATTTCAGCGGTAATGAGAGCAACATGAAGCTCTCAGCTTTCTACTGGAATTCAAGGGGACACTCAAAATCTCAGATAAAAACACCTAGATTTCAGAGAAGCATAGTATAGGTAAAAATAAAAAAGCACAGAATTTGGAGCTAGATGTGGGTTCAATCCCTGGCTCTGCTACTCATAGAATGGACAGGCCATTTAACCCCTTCATGCCTCAGTTTCTTCACTTGTTAAATAAAGGCACTTTTCCCTTGATGTGATTAAATGAGATAATGTATAAAATGTATATATCTGGCACATAGTAGGTATACTAATTCATCATACATTCATTCAAAAAATGTTATAGGATACACTAAATGTTCTAGATCAAAGGTGTACAAACATTTTCTTAAAGAGCCAGATAGTAAATATTTTAGGCTTTGGGCATCATAAGTCTCTGTCAAAACCACTCAACTTTGCCACTGCAGCATAAAAACAGCCTAGATAATATGTAAATTAATGAGTGTGGCTTTGTTCCAATAGTACATCATTAACGAACACTAAAATTTAAATTTCATATCATTTTAATGTCATAGAATATTATTCTTTTTTAATTCTTTTTTTAACCATATAAAAATATAAAAACCATTCTTAGCTTGTGAACTGTACAGAAATACACAGCAGGATACCTGCTATGGCTCAAGACTGCAATCCCAGTGCTTTGGGAGGCTGAGGCCAGAGGATTGCTTGAGCCCAGGAGTTCAGGGTTGCACACTGCACTCCAGCCTGGGTAACAGAGTGAGATCCTGTCTCTAAAGAGGAAAAAAAAAATAGGCAGCAGGCCATAGTTCCCATCCTCTGTTCTAGACACTGTCCTGGGGCCTGGGAATAGAAGAGAGAACAATAATAGATATTATGTCCTAATATAAGGAAATACATTAAACAATAATCACACAAAGAACTACAAAATTATAATTACAACAAATACTATTAGAGAAAATGCACATGGTCGCCAAGTACATAAAATTTTACCTCCAAATCTATAAATTTGGTTTGTGAGATTTCAATCTTTCTTTTTCAGCTTCATTCAAGTATAAACCAGTTTTATGTAGCACTGATCATTTTAGTATCCTAATCACCCTTAACCAAAGCTTATTTTTATTTCAACGATCACAACACCCACCCAGATAGAGTTTTAGGAACTGTTTTTGTCCAAGTTTACCAGATTACCTAATCACCTAGAATCTGTCACCCCTGTCATCTCTGATTATCCAAGCTTCTTCCTGACAAACTCTTGCTGCAGCCCACTAAAAAGTCTCTGCCTACACTTTCTGTTGCCCCCAGCAATAGTTTCTGCTTGAGAATGCCCACATGAGTTTTTTTCTCAGCTTTACAAATAACTCACTTAAACATGTGTGCCCACTTGCATGTGCATGGACAGCATTCAACTAATGCTCACTGAGCATCTACTATGAGCTAGGCACAGTGCCAGCACTGGAGATTTGTTGGCAAACAGATATGGTATTTGCTCTCAAGGAACTTATAACTAGAGAGAGCGTGGGAGAAAAAAATCATTGCATAAACAATTATTTGAATATAATGTTGCAAGTGCTATAAGAATGTAACAATTCATCTTGAGGCCTTATCCAGTTGGCAGACTTAGAAAGGCTTCTATTACAGCACACATGTCCCTTTGAATGTGAGTGAAGGCAGGGCTTTTGCCTGTCTTATTCATTTACGTATTCCAAGCATCCTGAACTGTACCTGGCAAATAGCAGACATTCAATCAATATTTGTTAAGTGAAATAAATATGTGGAATGACTATAAATTGTCTGTTGCCATTTTCATCCTATAAATCAGAGATCTCTAAACTTTTTTTATCATGACACTGGGAGTCAAAAAAGTTAAGCACTCAACCCTAATATGTGTATATTTACCTCTTGATTAATTATGAATATGTATTTCTATATAATATACTTTGTATATTATAAAATACACAAAAATATAAAAATTTTAAGGACAAGACAAAGGTGAAGGAAAAATATTTCAAGGTCATTCTTTTAGTTGGGTGATGCTCTGGATACAAATAAAAGTAGTCCTCCTATCCAGCTCTTTGCTCAGGCACCAAAGGGCTTTGGCTGGCCCTCTACCCTCACCCTTCATTGAGCTTCTCAGATTTCTGGGCCAGTGATTGTGGCTGAATAAAGTTGCAGAAATGTTGATTTTAAGGTGCCCATTGAAAAGTTAGCATCTCAAAATTTGACAGATGTAAATAGCAGGCAAATGAGCACACCATTACCTGGTTTTCCCAGGCCTCCTGGCTCCAGAGTCAGTGCTGCTGAGCAGCCAGCCAGTCCTGCTCATAGTCCTGGATGATCAGATACCCAAAAACTAAATGTTCAGATCCCATATGCTCAGTAGTCCTGGGGCAGCAGACTTCATTCAAAGTAGACTCTAAAGAGCCAGAGGTAATTTCCTTTCTCTTCATAAAGAACCCTGTCCTAATCTGCGCATAGTCAAAGAGCCCTGGGTTCCAAATGTGTAAATCTATTCACTAAATAAAATGCTACAGAAAACTAAACTTATTTTATTTAGTAATAATGGTGCAGACACTTTCTTGCCAGTAATATTTTGATGAGAGCAATTTGATTGAATAATTAATTTTTTGTTCTTCTTTGTGTGTTTTAAATCTTGACTGTAACATGGCATTTCAAATATCTGGGTTTGGGTCTTTTTACATTGTTTTGATAGGTGATTTAATGGTTGCAATAGATGAGAAAGATCTACAGATCCACAAAGAGTACAATATCACTGGCTGTACTTAGTAAATCACGATCGCATATTTAAATCCCCTTCTCTAGCTGTAAGAGGTTTTATTCAAGTTCTGGATGCCTTTCAATGAGTCGCTAGTCAATGATTGCTTCATACTGTCATTAGGTACAATAAATACACAGGTTAAGGGTCATCATTAATAACAGCAAATATAAATCCATATTTCAAATAATTTTAATTTTAAATTTGGATAGTCAATTTTTGAAAGATCTGATTAGACTGTTATTTTTACCTTTTACCTTTTTGTTGTTGTTGTTGTTGTTCCAGAGATTCTTTGCAGGAAGCTTTTAAAGCCCTTAGTCTGAAAAGTAAGAGCTATGTTAACTACAATTGAATAATATCATCCCAGAAATCCAGGGCACAGGTAAACTGCAATGCATAACATGCAATGAAAGGAGTGAAAACACCTCTGATAGCTCCTTCCTATCGTCTAGGTCCCAGATGCCTTGTATAACTAACCTCTATGGCATCTGGTTTTCTGATAAATGCATGGAATGGCAATGCCAGCATCAATCCATATTTAAATATTAGTAGTAGCTGGGCACAGTGACTCATGTCTATAACATCAGCACTTTGGGAGTCTGAGGAGGGAAGATTGTTTAAAGCCAGGAGTTCAAGTCCAGCCTAAGCAATATAGCAGGACCTCATCTCTCTTAAAAATTTTATGAAAATTTTCAAAAAGTTAAGTATTAGTAGAGCTTAACTTTTACAAAATCAAAGTAAATATAAATCGCAATTCTAATGTTATTTCCCACATCTCAATGGATTGTTTTGCAAGCCCTCTGGAGGCCTGCATTCACTTTAAAGACCCTATGCTGGTGACGTAGACCATTATTAAACAAAATTATGAAGGCAAAATTGATCCTTGGTATCATGCGCATCTTGCTTTTCATGGCCTTACTCTCCTCTTTCAGCACAAAGCTCTTAAATCCAGCCCTCTGATCTGAAATTCACAGGATACCTGATGAACTTACCAACACTAAATGTTACAGTCTGGGTATATTAATCCTACCAAGATTCTTTGGCTTTTAGGAGAAGGTTCTCTGAACATGGAAATATTAATGATGCAGTTTCTTGTTACAGAACCCACAGTCTGTGGGGCAGTGACAGTGGCTTCTCTAGCACCCTTCGGAATACACCCTATGGGTAACTGCCTACTGTATTGAGGGAAGGCCAGCCCTGCGGATGACTATGTGAAGGGGGATATGGATATCACCAGTGCCTCCTGATCACTTTCTCTGAGGTGACAGAAATTATTGCTGGAAGGAGCTATGTTTGACTTCCAAATGCCGGACCCTCATGTCTCCCTGTTCCCAAGCCTGGGAATTGGACTACTTTTTCTATTTCCAATGCTAATGATAAATCAACATTCAACAGAAGTTTCCAAAGAAGAAAATAAAAGAAGCATTGGCTGGTAATACTGAATTAATGTATTTTTCTGGTTACTTATAATGGCAAAGAATTATTTGCATAGGAAGAAAAATGCTAATTTTATTAAAGTGCTATTAAATGAGGCTTTTAGCCTAACTTTCAGCACCCTGAAAAATTATACATAGTGACTGGATTTGTCAGTTCTAACCTCTTTGGAATCATTAGCCTGTATAGTTGACACACTTGGGAAGGAAAAAAAAAACAAACAAACAAAAAACAAAGCCAGAACTGACTTGTTCCCTAAATGAATTGAGAAGTTGTCATTAAGAAGCATCTGCTCCTTTCTTGTATTCATGTAAAAGCATTCTTGTGCCTCTATAGCAGACTACTGAGCAGACGTTTTTAGTGCACTATACCCACAGCAATAGGTGTATCACAAAAAAGATAAGGAGCTACAACGTAATTAATGATTTCCGTTCCTCTATATATGAATTTAACTTTTTTTAATGGATTAAAAGTTGTGTCAAGAACCTCAACTTCTAATTCAAGCAATTCACTTGCAAGAAAGTGAACACAAAATCATTTACAGCAATAAATAACAAAAGGTCAGACTCAGTCTTATACCCAACATGACGAAATCTGAGAGTACAAGAAAGGCTTTTCCAGAGCAAATCATTCTACCACTTTCCCACAGGTCAGACAGAGAATTTGCCATTGGAGATCAATTTCTTTATGCCTTAAAGGTCTTCAAGTCAGGAGAATATGCATTTTCTCTGAGAATAAAGGCAAATACTTAAAATCATTATCAGCTAAAAATTTTTAAATCATAGCCAAGATTTTCAAACTGTCAGTGGGCTTACAGCAGGATAGGCAGGCACAGGACTCTGGGCAACGGAAGAAGGAAGACAAGTAGTATTTATAAACAAAACAGTGAAAAAAAAACACACAAACAGTAGTAGTGCGGTTTTAATAAATTGGTAACATGTTCCTCTTACTCTAGGAAAATGCCCTAACTTTAACATAAATTTTAAAGCTTGAAAACAGTGGTTAATAACCATAAGAAAGTCTTCAGAAAGACTGCTCTTTAATTCAAGATTCAAGTTCTGTTTGAGGTCCATGTGTTAGAACGGGCTACTCAAAGAAGCTGACTTTGATGTGAGTGCCAGTGATCTATTTGGAAAGCGATTTCAGGAGGACAAGTAAGGGACCAGGGAAGTGAGACAGAAACAAAATACAGGGTATATTAGTTAACAGCTTACCACAGGGTATATTAGTTAACAGCTTAGAACTAGATAAAAGTAAATATGGGGTATATTAGTAAACAGCTTACCACTACGGGCAACCAGGGCTGCCCTGGTTGCCAATATGATAAGCAAGCTTATGAGATAAAGGCATTATTATTTTACCCAAACTGAGTAATTACCCAAATTTGCCTAAGGTCACAATTAGAACATCTGGGAGACTGTATAGAACAAGCTGCCAAGTATTCCCACCTGAGAGGTTAGGGAGTAGGACGGCTTTGGGATGTTAACTCCTGGAATTGTGGGGCTATCTCACACTGGAACAGACCCTGGAGTGCACAGGAACAGTAGGTATGAGGATATGGATAAAGCTAGAGACCACTGCCACCAGTCTGGGCAAAAGCCTAACAGTCCACAACTCTTTATCTACAACTCTGAAATCCCAAAGACGCTGAAATTTTTTTTAAATCTTTGTATAAGTTGAGCCCCAAACTCATTTGGTGGCAAATTCTTACCGGCAGCTTTTTATAGTGTCTACTTTTTCCACCTTGTATGAATATTGTTTCACTAAAGAAATATTAATATGTTTGAGTATAAGGTACTGCCTAAATACCACGAGGAATCTAAAATAACACAGAATTTACTTTTATAAAATTACTTTTCCAAAATCTCCCAAATTCAGATCTCCAAAACATATCAGGGTCCAAGAATTATGAACATGTATTTTTTTGTGGTGACTTCTACTTTGCTGTTGAATTTGTCTTGAGAATAGATAAAATAATATTGATGAAGTATACTGATTTCCTTGGACAAAAGGTACTGAATAGACTACTGAACAGTTACCAAATTTTAAAATCCAGGAAAAAACCAAAAAGGAAATGAGGGGGGAGGTAAAAAATAAAGTTTTCTAACTTCATGGGTATTTTTTATTACTGAGATTCTTGGAGCCTTCTCTTTACCATGGTCCATCATGGTTAATAGTCTTAAGATTACTATTTAAAATATTAAAACCCTACACCTTCAAAAACTCCCCAGAAAAATCAAAACCCAACCCAAAGATAAAGATTTTACAGTATGGCTATCAATAAAGGTCTTTTTTTTTTTTTTTTAAAGGTGGTCTCATCAAACTAACACATGCTGAATTTCCACATCAGCCTCTCAAGCTCAGATGCTTCCAAAATCCAAACCAATAATCCTAATTACTGAGATCCACAATAACGAATAGTTATTCATTTAATAAACATTTATTGAGCATATAAGACAGTGTACTGAGTAGATTTTTAGAAATACGAAAAATAAACCTCACCATCATTCATATAAGAATTATGTAATTAGGTAAGGGAGCCAATTCATATAAATCATATCAACAAGTGACTACAACCCACAGCAAATTGTAATAATGGCTGTATGAGTTGTATACATGTTTATGGGATTAGAGATAAAGACCTCAATCCCATGAACTGGAAAGGATACAGGAAGTCTCAGTTTAAAAGATGCCGTTTAGCCTGAATAATGAATGATTCCAACTGATAGAAATGAAGCATAGGTTACACCAGGCAGAAGTGATGGCAGGACCTATGGCACAGGACACGGAAGTTCATGGCCAACTTAGCAAGTCACCCTGTTTGTGTGGAACATAGAGTTATATAAGAGAATTAAAATAGGATACAACTGTTACCCTGAAGTCAGACTGTAGAGAATCAAAGTATATAATTTAAACTACATTTGGTAGATACTAGGGACCAAAAGGAAGTAGATGTGAGGCAGTATAGCTTAACAAATGAACACGGCAGACTTTGGAGTCACTCTGCCTGGTTTGGGACTTGATTGCACCATTTACTTAGCTATGTGACATCACAAGTTACTCAAGCTCTCAAAAGCAATTTCCTCATTTGTTCAACAGAAAATGACAATAACAGTATCTGGTTCATGAAGCTGTTGATGGGGCTGAATGAAATAACCTATGTAAAATATTTAGGACTCTGCTTTGCATGTAAGAAAATAATAATGTTAGATTATTGTCATTAGTGGTGTGGTAGAGTAACATTATGTGAATTTTGCTTTAAAAAGAATAATCTAGCAATTAACTGAAGGACTGATTGGAAATTAGAAAGAGAAGGCATGGTGAGATCAGTTAGAAGGCTATTTAAATAACATGATCCTAAAGAGAGGTAATAAGAGACTTTTTAAAAAATAAAATAAATGATTGGGAGCAGTACTAGGAAGGAGGGAACAAATGAGAGAGATGTTCCAAGAGAGTATGCATTTGTTAAAGCAAATTACTGTTGAATTTAAGGGGTCAAAGAGCAAGCTCATTCATTAGACAATATCATGGTTTTGAGACTGAATAACTGGGAAGACAGTGGTGTCATTAACGGTAAAAGGCAGTACTATTTTGGAGATGCTGATTTAAGGCAATGTGAATCCTACAGCTTACTGAATTTTTAGATCAAAAGTCTAAAGAGAAATGGGGACTACAGACATGGTTTTAATAAAAGTTACTAGTATTCAGCATTAACTATGTGCTACATGAATACTATAAACCATATATACCAATATGATAAGCAAGCTTACGAGATAAGGCATTATTACTTTACCCAAACTGAGTCCTAAAGCTCTTGGCCACACAATTTGCCTAAGGTCACAATTAGTAAGAGGCAGAACTAGAGTTTAAAGTGTATATAACTTTAAAGCTCATATATAGTTTGGATTTGAGTCATTAGCATAAAAAGAATAACTGGAACAACTCAAGTAGATAGAATTTCTAATGGGGAAAGAAGATAAGGTCAGAGAAAAATCTTGAGAAATGCCATATGTCAGAGATAGATGGAAAAGAGGAGCCAGCAATGCGAAGAGAGTAGACACAGAAGAAAACATAAAAAGATGAAAATGACATGGAAATCACAGAAGGAAAGCTTCCAGCAGACCATGGTCAATACCTTGCATGTTACAGAAAAATGAAGAAAGATAATCTGAAGAGGTAATTTGGATAGATGTTTCAGCTGTCACCAATGTCTTTTTAGAAATAAATTTCAAATGCATATTGGAAGAAAATGCAGAATTGTAAAGAGTGGTATGAACTTGTGGTGAGGAAGTGTCAGTATTAAGAGTAGATAACCCTAATGAGTAGTTACATAGAAAAACAGAAAAACTACAGGTAGCTTGAGGGGATATAAAGGTCAAAGTAAGAGCTTTTAGAAATACATATTCAATCTGGGTTTATCTGTATGTTGAATGGAATGAGTCAGTAGAGAAAAAGAAATGAGGATGCTAAAAGAGATTCAGATTTCATGATGCAATAGGAGATGAAGTGGTATAAGCATATAAGAAGAAGAGATAATGCTTCTCCTGAGACAGAAGTGCTCTACAGTGACACAATTCCAGATGATGTTCTAGAACATGATGTTACTGCGCCTGCAGGCAGCTGGAATAGAATCAAATCACTGGATCAGAGGTCAAAACATCAGATGAGTTCTCTTGATACAGAGCAGAGTTCACCAAAATTTGTCTCTAAAGGGCCAAATAGTATTTTATTTAGTCTTTCTAGGTGTATGGTCTTTGTCACAACTACTACTCAACTCTGTCATTACAGCATGAAATCACTCACAGACAAATAGGTGTGGTTTAGTTCCAACAAAACTTTATTAATAAAACAAGCAGCTGGCTGGATTTAGCCCAAGGGCTGTAATCTGCTGACCCATGATATAAAAGACTGACTGCCTTACAGACCAATCCTGCTACAAATAACAGATATAAATTCTAGGGAGAAAACCTATTTGAGGTTTTGGAGATTTAAGAAAAATAGATTTTGAAGAGGAGTCAACACCTGGAGCAAGTGATTTGGTTTTTACAGTTTTTTCCTGGTGGCAGTTGCAATGGCAGTGGTGTTGGCACAAGGACTGGGGGAGGGCAGGCAGCAAAAACTCTTGCCATCTTTCTGACTGGAGGAAACTGGGGAAAAGAGCCTGGAAAAATCATCGCTGCTGGAGAATGATGAAGATGCCCAAGAAAGAAGAGAGCCAAAAGAGGAGAACCCCAGATTCCATGTTTAAACTCAGCCCAAGTCTCTGGCTGACTCCTGAACCATGTACGCGTGGGGCAATCTGAAAGCGGCTTAAAACTCAGGTTAAAAGAAGTGGATTGAGTTCTATGCCACTGCCTACTACAGGCATGACAGTTTGCAATCTGAGTCTAACTAAGCTATTGATTGCAAAAAGGAAAACATCAACATTATTATTTTTTTAATTTAACTTTTATTTTAAGCTCAGGGCCAGGCACAGTGGCTCATGCCTGTAATCTCAGCACTTTGGGAGGCTGAGGCGGGTGGATCACTTGATGTCAGGAGTTCAAGACCACCCTGACCAACATGGTGAAACCTCATCTCTACTAAAAATACAAAAATTTAGCCAGGTGTAGTGGTGAACCCCTGTAGTCTCAGCTACTTGGAAGGCTGAGGCAGGAGAATTGCTTGAACCCAGGAGGTGGAGGTTGCAGTGAACTGAGATCACGCCACTGCACTCCAGCCTGGGAGACAGAGCAAGACTCCGCCTCAAAAAAGAAAAAATAAAGTTCAGGAGTCATGTGCAGGTTACACAGGTAAACTTGTGTCATGGGGCTTTGTTGTACAGATTATTTTGTCACCCAATTATTAAACCTAGTACCACCTAGTTATTTTTCCTGAACATCAATATTCTTCAGAAGAATGTAATGAAATCTACAGCCTTCAAAACATAACATCCACAATATCCAAAATGTACTCAAGAATTACCCAACACAGAAAGAACGGAGAATTGAATGTGACGCAATCTGTTGAGGTTTATATCTAGATGTTGACATTGCCAACATCTAGGTTATCTAGGTTATCTAGATGTTGAAAATATCAAATGAAAACTTCAAAACAGCTATTATGATTATGCTCAGTGAGGAAAAAGTATATTCATATTGATTTTAAAAAATAGGACATTTCAACAGAGAAACAGGAAGTACAAAAAAATGGAAATTTTATACCTGAAGAATACAAATATCTGTGACAAAAATTCAATAGATCTGATTAATAACAAACTGGAGATGACTAAGGGAAATAATTAGTAAACTACAGGATAGATGAAGTCATCCAATCTGAAGACGAGAAAAAAAAAAGAAAATGAACAAAGTATTTGGGACATGTGGGACAATTTCAGAACATCAGACATATGGACAATTGGAGTCCTAGAAGAATAGTTTAGAGAATAAGGCAGAAAAATAATGTTTAAAGAAATAGTGAGAGAAAACTCCTCAAACTTGACAAAAAAATAAATTTACTGACTCAAGAAGTTTAGAAAACCACTCTAAAAATATGAATAAATCAACACCTAGACACATCATAACCAAACTAATGAAAACCAAAACTAAAGAGAAAATACTGAAAGTAGCCAGAGAAAAACAATATATTAAATATAGGGAAACATCAATTAGAATTTCCATGGATTTCTCACCAGAAACAATGAAGGCCAAGAAGCCACAGAAAAATATCTTTAAAGAATTCTACATCTGGTAAAAATATTCTTCAAGAATCTAAGTGAAATAAAGATATTTTCTACAAAAGGAACACTAAGGCAATTCATTACCATCAGGCCTGTACTACAGAAACAACAAGGAAGTTCTCCAAGCTGAAAAGAAATAATACCCTAGGGAAATTCAGGTCTGAATTTAGGCATAAGTTAAGAAGACTGGAAACAGTAAATAGTAAAGACTGTAATGTTTGGCCACGTGAGGTGGCTCACGACTATAATCCCAACACTTTGGGAGGCCAAGGTAGGAGGATCACCTGATGTCAGGAGTTCGAGACCAGCCTGGCTAACATGGTGAAACCCTGTCTCTACTAAAAATACAAAAATTAGCTGGACACGGTGGCAAATGCCTGTAATTCCAGCTACTCAGGAGGCTGAACCACAAGAACCACTTGAACCCAGGAGGCAGACGCTGCAGTGAGCCAAAATCAGACCATTGCGCTCCAGCTTAGGCAAAAGAGGAAGACTTTGTCTCAAAAAAACAAAAAAAAGACTATGATGTTATCTTAAAGTTTAAAAAAGTGACAGTTTTATGCAAAAGTTATAACACTTATAAAAATTATAACAATGTGCATGTATATCTGTATACATTGAGGTTCATAATGTATATACATATAATACATATGACAACTACTATATAAAGGATGGTGAAGAATATGACAAATCAAGTAATATAACTGCAGTTTCTACATTTCATACAAAGTATACAAGATTAACTCTAAGTAGAGTAAAAAATTTAAGGACGTATATCTTAATTACCAAGCTAATCATTCATAAAATAAAGAAGTATATCTAAAAAGTCAAAAGGCAAATTAAAGTGAGATTCTAGAAAACAATCCAAAAGAAGACAGGAAAGAGGAAACAGAGGAATAACAGCAAATATAAAAAAGCAAGCTAACAGAAAAAGTTAATAAAATGATAGACTTAAATCAATCATATTAATTATTACATAAATGCTAATGCACTAAACATTTCAATTAAAAGGCAGAGATTATCAGAATGGATTTTTTAAAAACAAAACAGTTTTTGCCTACAACAGAAAACTAAGTATGAAGAAGAAGGCAGATCATGCAAACAATAACCATAAGAATGTTGGAGTAGATATAATATCAGATAAAACAGACTAAGATTAAGAGTATTACTGAAGATAAAGAGAGATACTTCATAATGATAAAAGAGGCAATTTTTTCAGATAGTCATCAGTCATAAATGTATATGTGCCTGAATGAGCCTAAAAACTATATGAAGCAAAAACTGACAGAACTAAAAGAAGAAATAGACAAGTCCACAATCATAGTAAGAGATTTTGGCACCCTAATCTCAGTAATTTATAGAAAAGCTAAAAAAATTTTAGTCAAAACAAAGAGGATTTATGACCTAATTTACATTTATAAAATAATACCCTCCAAAACTATAGAATAGTAATTCTCGTCAAGTACACACAGTACATTAACCATGATAGAACATATGCCTGACAATAAAAGACATCTTAAATAAATTTAAAAGAACTGAAATCACACAAACGATCTCTGACCAGAATAAATTAAATTAGAAATAAGTGACCATAGATATTTAGAAAAACCCTAAATATTTTAAAATAAAACAATATACTTTTAAATAATCCATGGGTAAAATTTAAAAATCATAAAGTGAATTATAAAATATTTAAAAATTTAAAATAAAAACGCAATAAAATAAAATGAATGTAATGCAGCTAAATCAGTGCTTAGAGGAAAAATTATAGCTACAATTCTTTTATTGAATAACAAAAAAGGTCTTAAATCAGTGACTTAACTTTCAAACTTACAAAGAGCAAAGTAAACCCAAGGCAAATAAAAGGAAGGAAATAACAAAGATAAGCACAAAATCAACAAAACAGAAAACAGACAAGTCAGAGAAAAAAATAAGAAAACCAAAACCAATTCTTTGAAAAGATTAATAAAACTGATGAACCTCTAGCAAAATTGATCAAGAAAAGTAGAAAGAACAAAAATCATCAAAACCAGAAACGAAAAAAGGATTACCATTAAAAATCCTATAAATATTAAAAGGATAATAAGAAAACATTATAAACAATGTACACCAAAAATTTAGCAATTAAGATGAAATGGATAAATTCCATAAAAGAACAAATACCAAAGCCCATGAAAGGAATAATAGATACTCTAAATAGCTCTGTATCTTTAAAGAAGTTGGCTGTAGTTTAAAACCTTCTCACAAAGGAAGCGTCAGGCCCAGATGGCTTCACTGGTAAAGCTCTACAAAATATTTAAGGAAAAAATACCAATTCTATACAAAATCTTTCCAAAATAGAAGAGGTATAAACACTTCTCTACTCATTTTATGAGGACAAAATTACCTTGATAACAAGCCAGACAAAGAAAGTACAAGAAAATAAAACTGTAAGTCAATATCCCTTCTTCCACCAAAATATGTTAAGAACCAATCCTGTGTTGGCAGAAAAAAACTAGAGGGGAGGACAGTGATAACAAGCTCTTTTCTACATTTTGAGCCTCTGGTCTCCAATCTGTCTTTTACTCCCAGCATATAAGAAATGTATTATAATGTCTCTCATCTTTAAAGTCTGCACGAACACAAACATTATTCATCCAAGACCCTGTTTTCCCCCACTAGCTACTGTCAGAAATCTATCCTTTTGTTCACAAACATTTGGAATGACCTCCATTCAGCCTGGACTTCCTCACCCCTTGTTCACTGCACAGAACAATCTGGCTGCCATTCTCAGCCCACAGACACTGTTCTCACTTTGGTAATCTCCCAGTCAGAACACCTTCCACACTCTTGTGTCTCCAACATCCTCCCATGATTCTAACGACCATTCTGTGCAATGGGCTTATTCACTCACACGGCTCTGGCAACTAGGTCTATACTGAGTTTCACTCATCCCCATATCTCTGACTTTCTGTAATGATGGTCTCACTTACTCACAAGGAAGGCTCTGATAACACTTTGGTATAGATGTTCTAACTTGTTCTAGTAGTGCTGATGACTGTATCTGTGAAGGTGGTCTCACTTGTTCACACAGCGCTGGCTCCACCTCTGTGCTTTTGTTCTCACTCACTTTCATGACTCTAACAACTACTCCATTGCTGATGGTCTTATTCACTCCTTTGGCCTATTACCTCTCTGCCAAAAGATCTGACAATGTATACTTTAGCCCAGACCTCTTTCTTCAATAGAAGACAAAAACTAAAGTCATTATCTCATCAAACAAAACAAAACTACTTATCCTCCTCAATTCCCTATTTTGGCAATGACATGTACACAATACCTAGATGTCTAAGAGTCATCCCAAATTTATTCATTTCCCCATTCAACTCCACATTTTGTCACCAAATTAAATGATTCTACCTCCTAAGTATTGCTGTAATCTCTTCCCAATTTCCATACTCACTGCCACTCCACTAGTTGAGCCCTTATTAACTCGTACCTGGAATATTAAAATAGTGTCCTCACTGATGTCCTAATTCACATTTCAATCACCTCCCATGTACCCTCTACACTGCCACCACAGTATCTTTCTAGCACAAGACGATGCAGTTACACAGGTCAAAATTCGATCTCATTTCCAAGCATGGTATCTGAGGCTCTTTGCTTACAGAAGCCACCCTGCCCATATGTATACTCTTATCTTCCACCTGTCCCGTGTTAGCATCCTTTGTTTTCATTCTGCTCATGCTTGTAGTTCTCCTGCTCTCTCATGACTTCTGCGCCTTTACATACGTGTCATCCCAGCCAAGAAGAGCTCCCTTCAAATTCCTACCTAAAAAATGCCTACTCATCCTTCTTGTCCAGCTCAAACTTTGCCTCCACTAGAAAACCTTTCAAATGCTTTTTAGCAAACTTGGACACTGCTTCTCCCACACAAGTATCATACTAGTACATATCTTACTGAGAGGAATTATTTTATTGTACTTTCATTATTTATACATGAGTCTGTCCAGTAGCCTATTGGCTTGAGAAAACAAGCTGTCTGTAGTGTTTATAACCCCAAACCTGGCACCTGGCACATAAATGCTGAACAGACATGAAGCAATTCAGAGGCTTGTTCCCATACTCATTTTCTTACTGCTTCATCCATGTCTAAACTCTATATAATCCAGAATGCATCATAACACTACATTCACTGGTAGAAGGAGAATTATTTTGTAAGTCAAGGCATGAAAACGAAAATAACTTTGCATCTTATAAAATTTAAGCTTTTTAAAAATAGGTTAAGGTGGCCAGGCCAAAAGGTAGAACCAGTGCTATATACATGTTGAGAAGATGATATGAGGGAGGCTATCCAGTGGGCAACTGGAATTTTTTTTTCAAACAGCCTTTTGGGTATGGGTGTGTGTGTGTGTGTGTGTGTGTAACTGCATCCCTTAGTTAGAATTTTGGATTATAAAAATATGTAAGAATGATCCTTAAGACAAAAAGGAGACTACACTGAGCAAAGGAAGAAAATTCCTAAATACTATGCATAAATTTTATATACTCATTATTATTTTCCTTTTTTTTTTGATCTAAAGTAAGCTGTATTTGTTGGCATCTCTGGGCATTTTGCCCAGTTTAGCTTATTTTTTTCATCTCTTCAGTCTTTTCTGAGTATACTGTGACTGATACTTTTAAATGATAATTTAGCATTACTTCTTCATTTTTATACCCTCTCCAAACTGGGATTATGACTGAGATCAAAAGAAGGTATTAGGCAGGAAACACATTTTCTGCACATTCCACAGGTATTTTAAGTAAAGGACACATCAAAGTTAAACCCCAAAAAGCAATTTTCTTAATTAGCTTAATAAGTAATGATTGTGATTGAATCATGTGTATCAGTTCAAGAAATCCTTTAAAACATGATAGGCTTTAATAACAACAAAAAACAATTCAAGTAACAAGTTATTAATTACTATATCCTACTCGACTTTCAGTCTTCATTAGATAGCTTCAAATTTTGTTCTTACCAAAACAAATTCCAAAATTTAAGTAGTAATAATGTTATTGATACTACTTTCTACAAACATGTCAAAAATATTTTCAACTGCTAAATATACCAAGAAGAATCTATGCATTCCCAGGCAAGATGGTCAAATGGAAACAGCTCCAGTCTGCAGCTCCCAGTAAGACCAACACAATAGGCAGGTGATTTCTGCATTTCCAACTGAGGTACGCAGTTCATCTCATTGGGACTGGTTAGAGAGTGGGTGCAGCCCACACAGGGCAAGGCAAGGTAAGGCATCGCCTGACCTGGGAAGCACAAGGGGTTGGGAAACTCACTCCCCTAGCCAAGGAAAGCCATGAGGAACTGTGCCTTGAAGAAGGGTGCACTCTGGCCCAGATACTACACTATTCCCATGGTCTTCACAACCCACAGATCAGGAGATTCGCTTGGGTGCCTACAACACCAGGGCCCTGGGTTTCAAGCACAAAATGGAGCAGCCATTTGGGCAGACACTGAGCTAGATGCAGGAGCTTTTTTTCATACCCCAGTGGCTCCTGCAATACCGGTGAGACAGAACCATTCACTCCCCTGGGAGCCAAGTGGTCTGACTCGGCGGATCCCACCCCCATGGAGCCCAGCAAGCTAAAATCCACTGGCTGGAAATTCTCACTCTCAGCACAGCAGTCTGAAGTCGACCTGGGACGCTGCAGCTTGGTGGGGACAGGGGCGTCCACCATTACGGAGGCTTGAGTAGGTTATTTTCCCCTCACAGTGTAAACAAAGCCTCTGGGAAGTTCAAACTGGGTGCAGCCCATAACAGCTCAGCAAAGCCACTCTAGCCAGACTGCCTCTCTGGATTCCTCTCTCTGGGCAGGGCATCTCTGAAAGAAAGGCAGCAGCCCCAGTAAGGGGCTTATAGATAAAACTCCCATTTCCCTGGGACAGAGCACCTGGGGGAAGAGGTGGCAGAGGGAACAGCTTCAGCAGACTTAAACGTTCCTGCCTGTTGGCTCTGAAGAGAGCAGCGGATCTCCCAGCACAGAGCTCGAGCTCTGCTAAGGGACAGAATGCCTCCTCAAGTGGCTCCCTGAAACCCCCACCCCGCCCCCGCCGTGCCTCCTGACTGGGAGGCACTTTCCAACAGGGGTCGACAGACACCTCATACAGGATGGCTCTGACTGGCATCTGGCAGGAGGCCCTCTGAGAAGAAACTTCCAGAGAAAGAAGCAGGCAGCAATCTTTGCTGTTCTGCAGCCTCTGCTGGTGATACCCAGACAAATGGGGTATGGAGCGGACCCCCAGCAAACTCCCACAGACTTGCAGCAGAGGGACCTGACTGTTAGAAGGAAAGGAACAAACAGAAAGGAACATAGCTCCAATATCAACAAAAAGGATGACCATGCAAAAACTCCATCTGAAGGTCACCAACAGCAAAGACCAAAGGTAGATAAATCTACAAAGATGAGGAAAAACCAGTGTAACAAGGCTAAAAATTCCAAAAACCAGAATGCCTCTTCTCCTCTAAAGGATCACAACTCCTCGCCAGCAAGGGAACAAAACATGATGGAGAATGAGTTTGACAAATTTACAGAAGAAGGCCTCAAAAGGTGGGTAATAACAAATTCCTCCAAGCTAAAGGAGCATGTTCTAAACCAATGCAAGGAACCTAAGAACCTTGAAAAAAGGGTAGAGCAACTGCTAACTAGAATAACCAGTTTAGAGAAGAATATAGATGACCTGATGGAGCTGAAAAACACAGCACGAGAACTTCATGCAGCACACACAAGTATCAATAAATGAATCGATCAAGCGGGAGAAAGGATATCAGAGCTTGAAGATCAACTTAATGACATTAAGCATGAAGACAAGATTAGAGAAAAAGAATGAAAAGGAATGAACAAAACCTCCAAGAAATATGGGACTATGTGAAAAGGCCAAACCTATGTCTGATTGGTGTACCTGAAAGTGACGGGAAGAATTGAACCCAGTTGGAAAACACTCTTCAGGATATTATCCAGGAAAATGTCCCAAACCTAGCAAGACAGGTCAACATTCAAATTCAGGAAATACAGAGAATATCACAAAGAAACTCCTTGAGAAGAGCAACCCCAAGACACATAATCATCATATTCATCAAGGTTGAAATGAAGGAAAAAATGTTAAGGTCAGCCAGTAGAGAAAGGACAGGTTATCCAAAAAGATAAGACCATCAGACTAACAGTAGATCTCTCTGCAGAATCCCTACAAGCCAGAAGAGAGTGGGGGCCAATATTCAACATTCTTAAAGAAAAGAATTTTCAACCCAGAATTTCATATCCAGCAAAACTAAGCTTCATAAACAAAGGAGAAATAAAATCCTTTACATATAAGCAAATGCTGAGAGATTCTGTCACCACCAGGCCTGCCTTTACAAGAGCTCCTGAAGGAAGCACCAAATATGGAAAGGAAAAACCAGTACCAGCCACTGCAAAAACATACAAAATTGTAAAGACCATCAACACTATGAAGAAACTGCATCAACTAACTGGCAAAATAACCAGCTAGCATCATAATGACAGGATCAAATTCACACATAACAATATTAACCATAAATGTAAATGAGCTAAATGCCCCAATTAAAAGACACAGACTGACAAATTGGATAAACAGTCAAGATCCAGCGGTGTGCTGTATTCAGAAGACTCATCTCACATGCAAAGATACACATAGGCTCAAAATAAAGGGATGGAGGAATATTTGCCAAGCAAATGAAGAGAAAAAAAATAAAAATTAGGGTTGCAATCCTAGTCTCTGATAAAACAGACTTTAAACCAACAAAGATCAAAAGAGACAAAGAAGGGCATTACATATGGTAAAAGGAATCAATGCAACAGGAAGAGCTAACTATCCTAAATATATATGCACCCAATACAGGACCACCTAGATTCATAAAGCAAGTTCTCAGAGACCTACAAAGAGACTTAGACTCCCACACAGTAATAGTGGGAGACTTTAACACCCCACTGTCAATATTAGATAGATCAATGAGACAGAAGATTAACAAGGATATTCAGGACTTGAACTTGGCTCTGGACCAAGTGCAACTAATAGACATCCACAGAACTCTCCACCCAAATCAACAGAATATACATTCTTCCCAGCACCACATAGCACTTATTCTAAAATCGACCACATAATTGGAAATAAAACACTCCTCAGCAAATGCAAAAGAACAGAAATCGTAACAGTCTCTTAGACCACAGTGCAATCAAATTAGAACTCAAGATGAAGAAACTCACTCAAAACCACACAACTATATGGAAAATGAACAGCTTGTTCCTGAATGACCAGTGGGCCAATAACGAAATTAAGGCAGAAATAAACTAGTTATTTGAAACCAATGAGAACAAAGATACAACGCACCAGAATCTCTGGGACACAGCTAAAGCGGTGCTTAGAAGAAAATTTATAGCACTAAATGCCCACAGGAAAAAGCGAGAAAGATCTAAAACTGACACCTTAACATCACAATTAAAAGAACTAGAGAAGCAAGAGAAAACAAATTCAAAAGCTAGCAGAATACAAGAAATAACTAAGATCAGAGCAGAACTGAAGAAGATAGAGACACAAAAAACCCTTCAAAAAATCAATGAATCCAGGAGCTGGTTTTTTGAAAAGTTTAACAAAACAGATGGACTGTTAGCCAGAATAATAAAGAAGAAAACAGAGAAGAATCAAATAGACACAATAAAAAATGATAAAGGGGAGATAACCAGCAATCCCACAGAAATACAAACTACCATCAGAGAATACTATAAAAACCTCTACGCACTAAACTAGAAAATCTAGAAGAAATGGATAAATTCCTGGACACTTACACCCTCCCAAGTCTAAACCAGGAGGAAGTCAAAACCCTGAATAGACCAATAAAAAGTCCTGAAATTGAGGCAATAATTAATAGTCTACCAACAACAACAAAAAAAGCCTAGGACAAGACAGATTCACAGCCGAACTCTACTAGCGGTAAAAAGAGGAGCTGGTACCATTCCTTCTGAAACCATTCCAAACAACAGAAAAAGAGCGACTCCTCCCTAACTCATTTTATGAGGCCAGCATCATCCTGATACCAAAACCTGGCAGAAACACAACAAAAAAAGAAAATTTTAGGCCAATATCCCTGATGAACATCAATGTAAAAATCCTCAATAAAATACTGACAAACCTAATCCAGCAGCACATCAAAAAGCTTATCTACCACAATCCAATTGGGTTCATCCTTGGTATGCAAGGCTGGTTCAACATATGTAAATCAATAAACGTAATCCATCACATAAAAAGAACCAAAGACAAAAACCACATAATTATCTCAATAGACGCAGAAAAGGCCTTCAAAAAAATTTCACACCCCTTCATTCTAAAAACTCTTAATAAACTAAGTATCAATGGAACATATCTCAAAATAATAAGAGCTATCTCTGACAAATCCACAGCCAATATCATACTGAATGGGCAAAAGCTGGAAACATTCCCTTTGAAAACCAGCACAAGACAAGGATGCCCTGTCTCACCACTCCTATTTAATATAGTGTTGGAAGTTCTGGCCAGGGAAATCGGGCATGAGAAAGAAACAGTACTCAAAGAGGATGTCAAATTGTCTCTGTTTGCAGATGACATCACTGTATATTTAGAAACCCCCATCATCTCAGTACAAAAACTCCTTCAGCTGATAAGCAACTTCAGGAAAGCCTCAGGATACAAAATCAATGTGCAAAAATCGCAAGCATTCCTACACACCAATAACAGACAAACAGAGAGTCAAATCATAAGCAAACTCACCTTCACAATTGCTACAAAGAGTATTAAATACCTAGGAATACAACTTACAAGGGATGTGAAGGACCTCTTCAAGGAGAACTACAAACCACTGATCAATGAAATAAGAGAGGACACAAACAAATGGAAAAACACTCCATGCTCATGGATAGGAAGAATCAACATCGTGAAAATGGCCATACTGCCCAAACTAATTTATAGATTCAATGCTATTCCTATCAAGCTACCAGTGACTTTCTTCACAGATTTAGCAAAAACTACTTTAAATTTCATACGGAACCAAAACAACAGACCTCATAGCCAAGACAAACCTAAGCAAAAAGAACAAAGCTGGAGGCAACATATTACCTGACTTCAAATTTTACTACAAGGTACAGTACCTAAAACGGCATGGTACTTGTATCAAAACAGATATATAGACCAATGGAACAGAACAGAGGTCTCGGAAATACCACCACACATCTACAACCATCTGATCTTTGACAAAACTGACAAAAAAAAGCAATGGGAAAAGATTTCCTATTTCATAAATGGTGTTGGGAAAACTGGCTAGCTATATGCAGAAAACTGAAACTGGATGCTTTCCTTACACATTATGCAAAAACGAACTCAAGGTGGATTAAAGACGTAAAACCATAAATACCCTAGAAGAATACCTAGGCAATACCATTCAGGACATAGGCATGGGCAAAGACTTCATGACTAAAACACCAAAAGCAATGGGAACAAAAGCCAAAATTCACAAATGGGATCTAATTAAACTAAAGAACTTCTGCACAGCAAAAGAAACTATCATCACAGTGAACAGGCAACCTACAGAATGGGAGAAAATGTTTGCAATCTTTCCATCTGACAAAGGGCTAATATCCAGAATCTACAAAGAACTTATACAAATTTACAAGAAAAAACAATCCCATCAAAAAGTGGGCGAAGGATATGAACAGACACTTCTCAGAAGAATACATTTATGCAGCCAACAAACATATGAAAAGAAGCTCATCATCACTCATCATTAGAGAAATGCAAATCAAAATCACAATGATTTGTGATCACCAGTTAGAATGGCGACCATTAAAAAGTCAGGAAACAACAGATGCTGGAGAGGATGTGGAGAAATAGGAATGCTTTTACACTGCTGGTTGGAGTGTAAATTATTTAACCATTGTGGAAAACAGTGTGGCAATTCCTAAAGGATCTAGAACCAGGAATACCATTTGACCCAGCATCCCCATTACTGGGTATATACCGAAAGGATTATAAATCATTCTACTCTAAAGACACACGCACATGTATGTTTACTGGGACACTGTTCACAATAGCAAAGACTTGGAACCAACCCAAATGCCCATCAATGAAGAAAGAAAGTGTGACACATATACACCATGGAATACTATGCACTCATAAAAAAGTATGAGTTCATGTCCATTGTAGGGACACGGTTGAAGCTAGAAACCATCATTCTCACCAAATTAACGCAGGAACTGAAAACAAAACACTGCATGTTCTCACTCATAAATGGGAGTTGAACAATGAGAACACATGGACACAGGGAGGGGAACATCACACACCAGGGCCTGTAGTGGGGTGGGGGGCTAGGGGAGGGAGAGCATTAGGAGAAATACATAATGTAGATGAGGGGTTGATGAGTGCAGCAAACCACCATGGCACATGTATACCTACGTAACAAACCTGCACATTCTGCACATGTATCCCAGAACTTAAAGTATAATAATAAAAAATAATAATAATGGCAATTCACTTCCAATGAGTGCCAACTGCCAGGAATTATAGTACACACTCTTACATTAATTCAATCATTATTAATTTAATAAATAAGACTAATGATTTGGTTTGGATATTTGTCCCTGCCCATATCTCACATCGAAATACAATCCCTAATGTTGGAGGTGGGTCCTGGTAGTAGGTATTTGGATCATGGGGGCAGATCCCTCATGGCTTGGTGCTCTCCTCACAATAGTGTGTGAATTATCACAAGATCTTGCTAAGTGTGTGGCATTTCCCCCTCACTTTCTCTCTCTCTTGTTCCTGCTTCACCATGTGACATGCCTGTTCCCTCTTTGCCTTCTGCCATGACTGGAAGCCTCCTGACACCCTCCCCTACCCCAGAAGCAGATGCCAGGATGCTTCTTGTACAGCCTGCAGAACCTTGAGCCAATTAAACCTCTTTGCTTATAAATTACCCAGCCTCGTGTATTTCTTTATAGCAATGCACAAACAGACTAACAAAACTAATTATATTTTTTTTCCCAGATATTACTGATGAGAAAACAGAGGCACAGGGCAGACAATCTCACCCTAGATCACAGGGCTAGAAAGTGACACACACAAAAAAAGTAGAATGAAACTACACATATTTTTCTCTCCTCCATAAGTTGGATTCTTTTCAAAAATCTTGTATAATATTCCAAAGAACTTTCCCTCTATTATCTCATTTTATGTTATTCTTGAAGAAACTCTATAATATAGACTGACCAGGAATAACTATCCCCACGTTCCAAACGTGAAAAGAGAAACTTAAAGAAGATAAAGGACTTATTTAATGTCACACAAATAGCAGTCACACTTCAACCTCTGCATGTGGCAGAACTGGAAAATGAACTCCTATCTTTAAATTCCAAGTTCAGTGTTCTTTCTAGTATAAATCTGAATTTCCTACATAATATGCCAGAATGACGATTTTTCCTTAAGTTCAGACTACTCCCATATTAATACAAATTAAAAATGTTTTGCTGTGGCCATTTCTTTCTAAAATTTTCAACTTTTATTTTAGATACGAGGGTACATGTGTAGATTTGTTACATGGGAATGTTGCATGATGCTGTGATTTGGAGTATGGATCCCGTGACCAAGGCAGTAGTTCCTGATAGGTAGTTTTTTAACCTACCCCACTCCCTCCACCTCCTACGAGTCCGTAGTGTCTCTTGTGCCCATATTTCTGTTCATGTGTGTTCAATACTTAGCTCCAAATTATAAGTGAGAAAATGTAGCATTTGGTTTTCTGTTCCTGAATTAATTTGCTTAGGATTATGGCCTCCAGCTCCATTCATGTTACTGCAAAGGACATGATGATTGACTGTGAACATTTTCTACTTTTACAACTTTTCCTATGTTTATAGAAAGACTTGTCCCAGAAACATTGCCTTCATTAAAGATAAAGATATTTTGGGTGGCTAGCAAGATGGCCAAACAGGAACAGCTCTGGTCTGCAGCTCCCAGGGAGATCAACGCAGAAAGTAGGTGATTTCAGCATTTCCAACTGACGTACCCAGCTCATCTCACTGGGACTGGTTAGACAGTGGGTGCAGCCCATAGGGGGCAAGCCAAAGCAGAGTGTGGTGTCCCCTCAACAGGAAAGCACAAGGGTTTGGGGAACTCACTCCCCTAGCCAAGGAAAGCCATGAGGAACTGTGCCTTGAGGAATGGTGCACTCCGGTCCAGATACTAAGCTCCTCCCATGGTCTTGGCAACCCGCAGACCAGGAGATTCCTTTGGGCGCCTATACCACCAGGGCCCTAGGTTTCAACCACAAAACTGGGCAGCCATTTGGGCACACACTGAGCTAGCTGCAGGGTTTTTTTTTCGTACCCAAGTGGCGCCTAGAACACCAGCAAGACAGAACCGTTCACTCCCCTGAAAAGGGAGCTAAAGCCAGCCAGCCAAGTGGTCTTGCTCAGTGGATCCCACGCCCACGGAGCCCAGCAAGCTAAGATCCACTGGCTCGAAATTCTCGTTCCCAGCACAGCACTCTGAAGTCGACCTGGGATGCTCAAGTTTGGTGGGGACAGGGGCATCCACCATTACTGAGGCTTCAGTAGGCAGTTTCCCCTCACAGTGTAAAGAAAGCCGCCTGGAAGTTCAAACTGGGCGGAGCCCACCGTAGTTCGGCAAAGCTGCTGCAGGCAGACTGCCTCTCTAGATTCCTCCTCTCTAGACAGGGCATCTCTGAAAAAAAGGCAGCAGCCCTAGTCAGGGGCTTATAGATGAAACCCCCATCTCTCTGGACAGATGAACTAAGGGAAGGGGCAGTTGTGAGCACAGCTTCAGGAGACTTAAACATTCCTGCCTGCTGGCTGTGAAAAGAGCAGCGGATCTCCCAGCACAGCACTGGAGCTCTGCCAAAGGACAGACTGCCTCCTCAAGTGGCTCCCTGACCCCTGTGACTCCTGAATGGGAGACACCTCACAGCAGGGATTGACAGACACCTCATAAAAGAGAGCTCCAACTGGCATCTGGTGGATGCCCTTCTGGGATGAAGCTTCCAGACGAAGGAACAGGAAGGAACAGAACAGCAATCTTGCTGTTCTGCAGCCTCCGCTGGTGATACCCAGGCAAACAGGGTCTTGAGTGGACCTCCAGCAAACTCCAGCAGTCCTGCAGCAGAGGGGCCTGACTGTTAGAAGGAAAGTAACAAACAGAAAGGGATAGCATCAACATCAACAAAAAGATTGTCCACAAAGAAACCCCATTCGAAGGGCTCCAGCATCAAAGACCAAAGGTAGGTAAATTCATGAAGATGAGGAAAAATCAGTGCAAAGAGGCTGAAAATTCCAAAACCAGAGTGCCTCTTCTCCTCCAAAAACCCATAACTCTTCGTCAGCAAGGGAACAAAACTGGACACGGAATGAGTTTGACAAATTGACAGAAGTAGGCTTCAGAAGGTGGGTAATAACAAACTCCTCCAAGCTAAAGGAGCATGTTCTAACCCCAGCAAGGAAGCTAAGAGCCTTGAAAAATGGTTAGAGAAATCGCTAACTAGAATAACCAGTTTAGAGAAAAACATAAATGAACTGATGAAGCTAAAAACACAGCATGAGAACTTCATGAAGCATACAAAGGTATCAAAGGCTGAATCAATCAAGTGAAGAAAAGATATCGGAGATTGAAGATCAACTTAATGCAATAAAACATGAAGACAAGATTAGAGAAAAAGAATGAAAAGGAGTGAACAAACCTTCCAAGAAATATGGGACTATGTGAAAAGACCAAACCTGTATTGGATTGCCGTACCTGAAAGTGACAGGAAGAATGGAACCAAGGTGAAAAACACTTTTCAGAATATTATCCAGGAGAACGTCCCCAACCTAGCAAGATAGGCCAACATTCAAATTCAGGAAATACAAACAATACCACAAAGAAACTCCTTGAGAAGGGCAACCCCAACACATAATTATCAGATTCACCAAGGTTGAAATGAAGGAAAAAATGTTAAGGGCAGACAGAGAGGAAGGTTGGGTTACCCACAAAGGAAAGCCCATCAGACGTCCATTGCCAAGCAAATGGAAGTCTGATGGGCTTCCCTTTGTAGGTAACCCGACCTTTCTGGGGAAGCCCAACAGCGGATCTCCCTGCAGAAACCCTACAAGCCAGAAGAGAGTGGGGGCCAATATTCAACATTCTTAAAGAAAAGAATTTTCAACCCAGAATTTCATATCCAGCAAAACTAAGCTTCATAAACAAAGGAGAAATAAAATCCTTTACATACAAGCAAATGCTGAGAGATTTTGTCACCACCAGGCCTGCCTTTACAAGAGCTCCTGAAGGAAGCACTAAATATGGAAAGGAAAAACTGGTACCAGCCACTGCAAAAACATACAAAATTGTAAAGACCATCAACACTATGAAGAAACTGCATCAACTAACTGGCAAAATAACCAGTTACCATCATGATGACAGGATCAAATTTACACATAACAATATTAACCATAACTGTAATGGGCTAAATACACGAATTAAAAGACACAGACTGACAAATTGGATAAACAGTCAAGATCCAGCGGTGTGCTGTATTCAGAAGACCCATCTCACATGAAAGATACACATAGACTCAAAATAAAGGGATGGAGGAATAACTACCAAGCAAATGGAAAGCAAAAAAAAAAAAAAAATTGGGGTTGCAATCTTAGTCTCTGATATAACAGACTTTAAACCAACAAAGATCGAAAGAGACAAAGAAGGGCATTACATAATGGTAAAGGGAACCAATGCAACAAGAAGAGCTAACACTCCTAAATATATATATGCACCCAATACAGGACCACCTAGATTCATAAAGCAAGTTCTTAGAGACCTACAAAGAGACTTACATTCCCACACAATAATAATGGTGGGAGACTTTAACACTCCATTGTCAATATTAGATAGATCAATGAGACAGAAGATTAACAAGGATATTCAGGACTTGAACTCGGCTCTGGACCAAGTGTAACTAATAGACATCCACAGAACTCTCCACCCAAATCAACAGAATATACATTCTTCCCAGCACCACATAGCACTTATTCTAAAATCGACCACATAATTGGAAATAAAACACTCCTCAGCAAATGCAAAAGAACAGAAATCGTAACAGTCTCTCAGACCACAGTGCAATCAAATTAGAACTCAAGATGAAGAAACTCACTCAAAACCACACAACTATATGGAAAATGAACAACCTGCTCCTGAATGACTACCGGGTAAATAACGAAAATTAAGGCAGAAACAAATTAGTTATTTGAAACCACGGCCGGGTGCGGTGGCTCAAGCCTGTAATCCCAGCACTTTGGGAGGCCGAGACGGGTGGATCACGAGGTCAGGAGATCGAGACCATCCTGGCTAACACGGTGAAACCCCGTCTCTACTAAAAATACAAAAAATTAGCCGGGCGTAATGGCGGGCGTCTGTGGTCCCAGCTACTCGGGAGGCTGAGGCAGGAGAATGGCGTAAATCCGGGAGGCGAAGCTTGCAGTGAGCTGAGATTCGGCTACTGCACTCCAGCCTGGGCGACAGAGCCAGACTCCGTCTCAAAAAAAAAAAAAAAAAAGAAACCAGTGAGAACAAAGATACAATGTACCAGAATCTCTGGGACACAGCTAAAGCAGTGCTCAGAAGACAATTTATAGCACTAAATGCCCACAGGAGAAAGCAGGAGAGATCTAAAATTGATACCCTAACATCACAATTAAAAGCACTAGAGGAGCAAGGGCATACTAGCAGAAGACAAGGAATAACTAAGATCAGAGCAGAAATGAAGAAGATAGAGACATAAAAAACCCTTCAAAAACTCAATGAATCCAGGAGCTGGTTTTTTGAAAAGATTAACAGAATAAATGGACCGAACCAGAATAATAAAGAAAAAAAAAACAGAGAAGAATCAAATAGACACAATAAAAAAATGATAAAGGGGAGATCACCACCAATCCCATAGAAATACAAACTGCCATCAGAGAATACTATAAACACCTCTACACAAATAAACTAGAAAATCTAGAAGAAATGGATAATTTCCTGGACAAATACACCCTCCCAAGACTAAACCAGGAAAAATTCAAATCCCTGAACAGACCAATAACAAGTTCTGAAACTGAGGCAGTAATTAATAGCCTATCAACCAAAAAATGCCCAGGATCAGTTGGATTCACAGCCTAATTCTACTGGAGGTACAAAGCGAAGCTGGTACCATTCCTTCTGAAATTATTCCAAACAACAGAAAAAGAGGGACTCCTCCCTAACTCATTTTGAGGCCAGCATCATCCTGATACCAAAACCTGGCAGAAACACAACAAAAAAAAAGAAAATTTCAGGCCAATATCCCTTATGAAGATCGATGTGAAAATCCTCAATAAAATACTGGCAAGCTGAAAGCAGCAGCACATCAAAATGTTTATCTACCACAATCAAGTCGGCTTCATCCCTGGAATGTAAGGCTGGTACAACATCTGTAAATCAGTAAATATAATCCATCACATAAAAAGAACCAATGACAAAAACCACATGATTATCTCAATAGATGTAGAAAAGGCCTTCAAAAAAATTCAATACCCTTCATGCTAAAAACTGTCAATAAACTAGGTATTGATGGAACATATCTCAAAATAATAAGAGCTATTTATGACAAACCCACAGCCAATATCATACTGAATGGGCAAAAACTGGAAACATTCCCTTTGAAAACCAGCACAAGACAAGGATGCCCTGTCTCACCACTCCTATTTAATATAGTGTTGGAAGTTCTGGCCAGGGAAATCAGGCATGAGAAAAAAATAAACGGTATTCAAATAAGAAAAGAGAAGCCTGTAATCCCAGCACTTTGGGAGGCCGAGACGGGTGGATCACGAGGTCAGGAGATCGAGACCATCCCGGTCTACATGGTGAAACCCCGTCTCTACTAAAAATACAAAAAACTAGCCGGGCGAGATGGCGGGTGCCTGTAGTCCCAGCTACTCGGGAGGCTGAGGCAGGAGAATGGCGTAAACCCGGGGGGCGGAGCTTGTAGTGAGCCTAGATCGCACCACTGCACTCCAGCCTGGGCGACAGAGCGAGACTCTGTCTCAAAAAAAAAAAAAAAGAAAAGAAAAGAGGAAGTCAAATTGTCTCTGTTTGCAGATGACATCACTGTATATTTAGAAACTCCCATCATCTCAGTACAAAAACTCCTTCAGCTGATAAGCAACTTCAGGAAAGCCTCAGGATACAAAATCAATGTGCAAAAATCACAAGCATTCCTACACACCAATAATAGACAAACAGAGAGTCAAATCATAAGCAAACTCACCTTCACAATTGCTACAAAGAGTGTTAAATACCTAGGAATACAACTTATAAGGGATATGAAGGACCTCTTCAAGGAGAACTACAAACCACTGATCAATGAAATAAGAGAGGACACAAACAAATGGAAAAACACTCCATGCTCATGGATAGGAAGAATTAACATCGTGAAAACGGCCATACTGCCCAAACTAATTTATAGATTCAATGCTATTCCTATCAAGCTACCAGTGACTTTCTTCACAGATTTAGCAAAAACTACTTTAAATTTCATATGGAACCAAAAAAACAGACCTCATAGCCAAGACAAACCTAAGCAAAAAGAACAAAGCTGGAGGCATCATCTTACCTGACTTCAAATTTTACTACAAGGCTACAGTACCTAAAACGGCATGGTACTTGTATCAAAACAGATATATAGACCAATGGAACAGAACAGAGGTCTCGGAAATACCACCACACATCTACAACCATCTGATCTTTGACAAAACTGACAAAACAAGCAATGGGAAAAGATTTCCTATTTCGTAAATGGTGTTGGGAAAACTGGCTAGCCATATGCAGAAAACTGAAACTGGATGCTTTCCTTACACATTATGCAAAAATGAACTCAAGGTGGATTAAAGACCTGAAACCATAAATACCCTAGAAGAAAACCTAGGCAATACCATTCAGGACATAGGCATGGGCAAAGACTTCATGACTAAAACACCAAAAGCAATGGCAATAAAAGTCAAAATTGACAAATGGGATCTAATTAAACTAAAGAGCTTCCGCACAGCAAAAGAAACTATCATCACAGTGAACAGGCAACCTACAGAATGGGAGAAAATGTTTGCAATCTTTCCATCTGACAAAGGGCTAATATCCAGAATCTACAAAGAACTTAAACCAATTTACAAGAAAAAAACAAAAAATCCCATCAAAAAGTGGGCAAAGGATATGAACAGACACTTCTCAAAAGAATACATTCATGCAGTCAACAAACATATGAAAAAATGCTCCTCATCTCTGGTCTTTAGAGTAATGCAAATCAAAATCACAATGAGATACTATCTCATCCCAGTTAGAATGGTGATCATTAAGAAGTCAGGAAACAACATATGCTGGAGAGGATGTGGAGAAATAGGAATGCTTTTACACTGTTGGTCAGAATGTAAATTAGTTAAACCACTGTGGAAGACAGTGTGGAAATTCCTCAAGGATATAGAACCAGAAATACTGTTTGACCCAGCAATCCCATTACTGGGTATATACCCAAAGGATTATAAATCATGCTACTATAAAGACACACACACATATGTTTACTGCAGCACTATTATCCATAGCAAGGACTTGAAACCAACCCAAATGCCCATCAATGTGAGACTGGATAAAGAAAATGTGGCACATATACACCATGAAATACTATGCACTTATTAAAAAAATAAGTTCATGTCCTTTGTAGGGACATGGATGAAGCTGGAAACCATCATTCTCACCAAACTAACACAGGAACAGAAAACCAAACACCACATTTTCTCACTTATTAGTGGGAGTTGAACAATGAGAACATATGGGATAGCATTAGGAGAAATACCTAATGTAGATGATGCGTTGATGGGTTGATCGGTGGAGCAAACCACCATGGCACATGAATACCTATTTAACAAACTTGCACGTTCTGCACATGTATCCCAGAACTTAACGTGTATATATATATATATATATAAAGGCTGGGCGCGGTGGCTCATGCCTGCAATCCCAGCACTTTGGGAGGCCGAGGCAGGTGGATTACGAGGTCAGGAGATGAAGACCATCCTGGCTAATGCGGTGAAACCCTGTCTCTACTAAAAATACACAAAATTAGCTGGGCATGGTGGCAGGCGCCTGTAGTCCCAGTTACTTGGGAGGCTGGGGCAGGAGAATGGCGTGAACCCAGAAGGCTGAGCTTGCAGTGAGTCAAGATCATGCCACTATACTCCAGCTTGGGTGACACAGAGAGACTCCATCTCAAAAAAAAAAAACAAAAGAATCCATGGAATACAAGGGAAAAAAACAAGAAGTAGACAGCCATCTTTAACTCAACCATTTCCTTTTGTTTAAATAGTGGTTTAGGGTGGGAATAGATTTTTCAGGCTCCATCTCCAACTACTTTCCTTTTTATGTTTTAAGACAGGGTCTTGCTCTGTCACCCAGGCTGCAGTGCAGTGGTGCAATCACGGCTAACCACAGCCTCAACCTCCTAGGCCCAAGCAATGCTCCCACCTCAGCCTCCTCACTAGCTGAGACAACAGGCTTACACCACCACGCATGGCTAATTTTTTAATTCTTTGTACAATGTCTCCCTGTGTTAAGACATAAGCTGGTCTAGAACTCCTGGCTCAAGCAATCCTCCCACCTGGGTCTCCAAAAGTTCTGGGATTATACACATAAGCCACCATGCCTGGCCTCCGTTCCCAACTTCTAAATGTTAAAGGTGGTCTTTATATAGCAAAATATCTAGCTTCCAAAAAACCTTAGTCAACTTCACAGCTTTGTAAAGGACCCATTTGTTGTTGTTAACTTTTATTTTAGGTTTAGGGATATACGTGAAGTTTTGTCACATAGATAAACTCGTATCACGCAGGTTTGTTGAACAGATTATTTCATCACTCAGGTATTAAGCCTAGTACCTAATAGTTATTCTTCCTGCTCTTCTTCCTCTTTCCACCCTCCACTCTCAAGTAGAACCCAGTGTCTGTTGCTCCCTTCTTTGTGTTCATGAGTTCTTGTCATATAGCTCCCACTTATAAGTAAGAACATAATGGTATTTGGTTTTCTGTTCCTACGTTAGTTTGCTAAGGATAATAGACTCCATCCAGCTACGTCTGTGTTCCTGCAAAATACAGGACTGTGTTCTTTTTTATGGCTGCATAGTATTCTATGGTGTATATGTACTACATTTTCTTTATCCCATGTGTCACTGATGGACATTTAGGTTGATTCCATGTCTTTGCTATTGTGAATAGTGCTGCAATGAACATTCGCACGCATGTGTCTTTATAGTAGAATGGTTTATATTCCTCTAGGTATACACCCAGTAATGAATGCAGTTCTGCTTTTAGCTATTTAAGGAATTACCATACTATTTTCTACAATGGTTGAACTAACTTACACTCCTACCAATAGCGTATAAGTGTTCCCTTTTCTCTGCAACCTTGCCAGTATCTGTTATTTTTTGACTTTTTAATAAGAGCCATTCTGAATGGTGTAAGATGGTATCTCACTGTGTTTTGATTTGCATTTCTCTATTGATCAGTAATACTGAGCATTTTTTCATATGCTTGTTGGCCACATGTATGTCTTCTTTTGAAAAGTGTCTGTTCATGTCCTTTAACCACTTTTTTTTTTAATTATACTTTAAATTCTAGGGTACATGTGCATAACGTGCAGGTTTGTTACATATGTATACTTGTGCCATGTTGGTGTGCTGCACCCATCAACTCGTCAGCACCCTCAACTCGTCCTTTACATCAGGTATAACTCCCAATGCAATCCCTCCTCCCTACCCTCTCCCCATGATAGGCCCTGGTGTGTGACGTTCCCCTTCCCGAGTCCAAGTGATCTCATTGTTCAGTTCCCAACTATGAGTGAGAACATGTGGTGTTTGGTTTTCTGTTCTTGCGATAGTTTGCTGAGAATGATGTTAACCACTTTTTAATGGGGTTGTTTTTCTCTTGTAAACTTGTTTAAGTTCTTTATAGATGCTGGATATTAGACCATTGTCAGATGTATAGTTCGCAGTTTGCAAAAATTTTATCCCATTCTGTAGGTTGTCTGTTTACTCTGTTGATAGTTTCTGTTGCTGTGCAGAAGCTCTTAAGTTTAATTAGATTCGACTTATCTTGCTTTTGTTGTAATTGCTTTTGGTGTCTGTGTCATTAAATCTTTGCCCATTCCTATGTCCAGGATGCCCATTTGCCCATTCCTATGTCCTATGTTGTCTTCCAGGGTTTTTACAGCTTTGGGTTTCACATTTAAGTCTTTAATCCACCATGAGTTGATTTTCGTACACAATGTAAAAAAGGGGTGCAGCTTCAGTCTTCTTGCATATGGCTAGCCAATTATCCTAGCATAATTTTTTGAATAGGGAGTCTTTTCCCCATTGCTTGTTTTTGTCAGCTTTGTCAAAGATCATATACCCTCCCATCACTGAACCAGGAAGAAATTAATTCCCTGAACAGACCAATAACAAGCTCCAAAATTGAATCAGTAATGAATATCCTATCAACCAAAAAAGGCCAGGATCAGATGAATTCACAGCCAAATTCTACCAGATGTGCAAAGAAGATCTGGTACCATTCCTACTGAAACTACTCTAAAAAAATTGAGGAGGGACTCCTCTCCTAACTCATTCTACAAGGCCAGCATCATCCTGATACCAAAACCTGGCAGATATAATAAAAAAAAGAAAACTTCAGGCTAATATCCTTAACATCGATACAAAAATCCTCAACAAAATACTTGCAAACTGAATCCAGCAGCACATCAAAAAGTTAATCCACCACAATCAAGTAGGCTTCATCCCCGGGATGCACGGTTGGTTCAACATAAGCAAATCAATAAATGTGATTCATCACATAAACAGAACTAAGACAAAAACCACATCATTATTTCAATAGATGTAGAAAATACTTTTGCTAAAATTCAACATTCATTCATGTTTAAAACTGTCAATAAACTATGTATCAAAGGAATAAGAGCCTCGAATGAATAAGAGCCATCTGTGACAAACCCACAGACAACATCATACTCAATGGGCAAAAGCTGGAATCATTCCTCTTGAAAACTGGCACAAGGATGCCCTCTTTCACCACTCCTATTCAACACAGTATTGGAAGTCATAGGCAGAGCAATCAGGCAAGAGAAAGAAATAAAGGGCATCTTAACAGGAAGAGAGGGAGTCAAATCATCCCTGCTTGTAGGCAACATGATTCTGTATCTAGAAAACCCCACAGTCTTGACCCAAAAGCTCCTTTGGCTGATAAACAACTTCAGCAAAGTTTCAGGATATCCAGTTATGTCTAACTGTGAGAAGACAAAATAGAAAATGTGTGAAGAGGGCATTCATGTCCTCTGTCACCTTCTTAGTGGCTCCTATGGGCAAAAACACAGGACTGAAGGTATCTATGACCACCTCAGGAGTTTCCATAATTCCCCATGTTACAATTCCTTTTACACAAAGCTGAAGAACTAACTATAAAAGAACCATTATCATGACTGCTTAAAGAAAAAAGGCCCTAGGATCTTCTAACCCTTATTCCTGGGTCCATGGTAGGGTTATTGAATCCCATATTACTGAATATAGTTTTATCATTTCACTCATTTAACAAGTATTTTGAGGATAACATTTATAAGCAGAGTTCACAAGATTTTCAAATAAATGCAAGGTAATAAATATGTATCTTCCTGTCAAAAATATTAGAATCTTTTAAATCTAAATGGGTAAACATCCCTACTCCCTACCCTGGTTAAGGCCACTTGACCTCTAAATTACTTCAATGTCTCCTGTCCTAAATCTTGGCTGAGCAACAACCATTGGAGGTCAAGTCTTTAGTCTTCTGCTCAGCTAAAGGAGACTGAATGTTACCTTGAAAAGAATATAATATAAACACAGACAGTAAGATTCATTAGGGAAAATGGCTGAGGCTTAAAAAAAAAACAGAAAGAAGTAAAAGCAGGGATTCTCTTTTATCTCCTTTTATCTATCATCAAAATCAGTCTCTATCAAGAAATCAGGGAAAAAGCTATCAGCTCAATTCCACTTAATCAAGTGACTTCCATCCTACTTCAGGTAAGATTTGCCTAAATCAAAAATCTGAACAATTCTTTCTATGGTTTTTCCCTGCCTGACTAGTCCTAAATACATGTTCAAATCCATCTATTTGTGACTTTTTTTATGTACAGCAGGCTCTGAAACTGCCTGCTAGGCTAATGGTATCTGAGCAGACTATGTCATTGTTGAAGACTTTCCTGGAACCTGGCCAAAAACATCAGTGACTCCAACCTGACTATCAATGGGCCAGGAAAGTTTCTACTACACAAAACAACTAATAGAGAATCAGAAGACTCAAGATTTTGCATATAATTCCAACAAGTCAAGCATTTCTGAAACATTAGGTTGTATTAGAAATATTGTCAATAATAATCTTTCAACCCAAATTTACTGATCATGCAGTGGGAGTAAAGTACACATCGATAGAGTATATTTACAAGGAAGTCCATCAGTCATAAAGGAGTAGCAACTCCTCCAATTTGTAAATTCAGAGCTACAAAACAGATCTTCATGGGTGCGTGTGCATCTGCGTGCGCGCACACACACACATACGCACACACAATAAATGGTGGACTCCTGCAGCCAAATAATTCTTCAAGTGTTTCTATTTCCAAAGAAAAGGTTTTGTTGTGGTTGTTTTGTCTCTTTTTTAGTTCTTTCTTGCTATTGGAATGTAAAGGAACCTAGTCTATCGCTAAAATTATGTGCTTTTCCAAAGAAAACCGGAAGAATAAAAGCAAGATTGTGATATTTATTGTTGTTTTTAAAAAATGTGTGGTAATTCAGGACAGGCACAGTGGCTCACACCTGTAATCCCAGCACTTTGGGAGGCCAAGGCAGGCAGATCACCTGAAGTCAGGAGTTCAAGACCAGTCTGCCCAACATGGTGAAACCCCATTTCTACTAAAAATACAAAAATTAGCTGGGCATGGTGGCAGATGCCTGTAATCCCAGCTACTCAGGAGGCTGAGGCCAGAGAATCACTTGAACCCAGGAGGCAGAGGTTGCAGTGAGCCAAAATCATGCCACTGCACTCCATCCTGAGCCACAGAGAGAGACTCTATCTCAAAAAAAAAAAAAAAAAAAAAAAACATGGTAATAAAGCCTTACAAATCCAAGAATTACAGCTTTCTCATTCTATCACACACACTAATATATGCACAAATGTTGTAATAATACCCTTATGCATTAACAATCATTTATCATGGCTAGAAATTGATTTGTCTTTCAATTGCTTTAAAAGTGTTATCATGATTGAAAAGCAAAATTTTTTCAAGTTAAAGGGGCAATGGACCACAAAAATTTGTAGAGAAAACAGATCACACACTTCATTTAAAAGTAGAAACTTATTTCCAAATTTTATCTTCTCATAGTCAGGCAATAAACAATCTTAAGGCTTTATAAACTGAACCATATTAATAAAGAAGGAATTTTATTTGGATTTCATAGGCTTGAAGTAGTAGAAAATCTCCATAGGTTAAAGTAATTTGACTAATTAACACAGATCAAACATAAATTCTGAGGTAAAACAAAGGATAGAATATTCCAGAAATCTTTGGCCTTCCTAAAACTCTTTCAGGAATTCAAATTTCCAAAATAATCTATCTTATTATTTGCCATTGCCCTCCTTGAACTCTCTTCTCTTTTCTCTTTGATTACAATGTTATCCCCAGATTTTTCTCCTAAAACTCTGGGCATCCTTCTCAGTTGCTTTGTTAGCTCCTCTTTCTCTGCCTACCTCCTAAGTACTTATACTCCCCAGAGTTCTGTGTTCAGCCATTATCATGCCTCACTTTACTCATTCTATTAATCCCAAATATCTCCATAGCTTTAGCATCCACTTACATCCTAAATCTGAATCTCCAAACAAGATCACTGTTTTGAAGTTTAGATAGATTCGTATCTCCAGCTGGATGTCCCAAGACATCTCAATTCAATATGTCCAAAATATAATTCATTATCTTTTCACTGGACCTGCTCATCCTCATGCATTTCATGTCTTAGTTAAGGGTATTAAACTTCATCTAGAATAGTGCCTGGTCATTAATACAAAATTTAGTAAACAAATGAAACTAGTTGGTTGATCAATAACTATTAGTTGAGAACATTCATATAGCCAGACACTGGGTCAGGTGCCAGAAAAAAAAAAAAAAAATATATATATATATATATATATATATATATATATATATATATACACAAGAAAGACGCTCTCTGCTCTTGTGGAGTTCGGCTTAGTGACGAAGACAGCCATTAAATAATTACACATGTAATTAATTTTTTTCATTAACTACACATGTAATTACAAAGGAAATATAACCTGTCCAATCGCCCAAACCAGAAAAGTTGAAAATACCTTCAATATTTTTCTTTCCTTTACCCTCAATTTCCAATTAGCTCCCAATTCTTACTGGTTCCATTTATGAAATTTTTCTGATTTATTTCTTCTTCTCCATCATTATTGTCTTGCTCAATACAAGGCTTCAGCATCTCGTTTCTTCACATTGTCTCTCTGAAAGCAACATCTCCTCTTATGGTCCAATCATGACTCTGTTATCTTTCTATAGTACAGTTGTGATAGTGCCACAATCCTCCTAAAAAACATTTAAAGGCCTCATTTGGCCTGAAGAATGAAGCCCCAAATCCGTATTTTCATGACTGTCACAGTCCAGCCATCACTTGACTTTTCATATTCAGTATATTCTCTCACAATCCCCTGTGCCCTGGTCTCTAGCATATCACACCTTCATTCTCTGAGATCTTCCTTTCTAATACCTGGTCTCAGAAAAATAAAATTGGCTTGAAGACATTGGAATCCTGATTGAAATAAGATTCTGTAGGCCTGGCCAGAACGTATGAATGAAACTCCTCTTGCTTTAAGCTGAAAAAGGTCAAGGATTGGGTAGTTACACATAGTGTACTTTGAGAGTGCCAGGAGATAGCTCAAAGTAAGGTCAATCATCTAAAATGGATCAGCACTAACCAGGATTCAAAGACAAAACCAGACAAGACAAAGATCAAAGGTTGGAGAATAAAAAAATATCTGAAACAGACAACAGGGAAATGGAATCAGAAATAATTTCAAAGTTAATTGACAGATGACTTGCATACATTTTTAAAAATCTGGGTCTCACAGTTGCTAATATTAATACACTAGGAAATCTAATCAGCTCCAATTTATTCCTTCAAGGTTCTTCTCAGTGAAAACTGTCCGCACTCTAACCTAATTCCACTTCCTAATTCTTTTCTCCATAGTGTTCCCATTGTCTTTTGCATATGCTTCCATTATAACAACTGGCACGCTCAATCATAATTACTTCCATGTCTGTTTACTCAACTAAAATAGGAGCAGCATAAGGTTAGGGGCTATGTCCTATGCATCCTTTTATCCTCAGTGAGAACATATAGTAAGTTGTTAAATGAATTAACAAATGAGCAAATGAGCATGGCAGTCCTAACTAAATAGTACCTAATAAATAAAAATATCTATTATTAAACTTAGAAATTGACTTTGGGAGCTTGTTGCTTTTGACTATAGAATAGTTTGGGTACAAGATGAGAAACTTAAATGCTTTTTCTAGGTTTTGACTTGAAAATTCAGAAGTAGAGTAAAAAAATTCAAATAGCCCAAGAAAATGCAAATAAATACAAGTAGAAAAACATCAGAATACCTATATGATGTTTTACCCTGGTATCTAGCCATATCACACCTTCATTCTCTCAGATCTTCCTTTCTAATACCTGGTCTCAGAAAAATAAAACTGGCTTGAACACATTGGAATCCTGATTGAAACAGAATTCAGGAGGCCTGGCCAGATGATGTTTGTTTTGTTTTGCTTTTAAATAATTAGGTCCTAGTGAGGCAATATTATAATAGACCTTCTACTCAGCAGTTTATTTCTAGGTATTGATGGCTTATTAGCTAAAATTTCCCCTCCCTCACTCCTGAAATAAAATATACAACACAGACATTTGCAATATACATGTAAAATGTCTATGTAATGCAATATACATGTAAAATACTATGTCACTGTGCGTTTACTGATTGGAGAAATTCTTGCTCAATAACAGCCCTGAGACTAGAAACTTAAGTGTAAATATAATTCAAAATTATATTTCATACATCTTTATTAATAAATAAAATCATTCTTCTCTACTTTAACCAAGAATCAATTTAATGAAATAGTTGTATTGCTTGAGTAATCATAATTATTATCTACTCATTCTCTCAAAATCTTCTTGACAGCACATATAACTGAAATTCTATAATCCTTATGAGACCTAATTCAATGCCAACTACTGTTTGGAAATGCAGTATGAATTTGATAACACTTACAAATAATTTGGTTGAATCGTATGACCTCAACAACCCCTTCTGGACAAAAAATCTACATTATTACAATTATTTTAGATTAAATAGAGACAAACATAGTGGAACATGAATTTCAAAATGAGAAATGTCAGTCTGGCTATACGCCAAGTCAGCTAAATTGTCCTCGAAATGTATAGCCATCTCCCAGTAAGAATTAGCAGTCAACACACTTAACTTTCTACACCAACTGTGTTCTCAGCCTTTTACCTATTCCCACCTTGTATTGATTCCACATCTCTTAGGAGTTTGCCTTTGCTGCTGCTTCTCTTGAATCTGTTACTGCTACTTCTCCCCTGGTTTCCTTCCAAAGCTACTACTTGTATTCAGCCTTTCAATCTGAATCCAGTAAAATCCCAGCCTGATCCAACTTGCCATAAAAGACCGTACCCTTTGCCTCTGCTGACCTATGTGGCCAGCTCTGCTAACAAATTTGGCCTCACCATACAAGAAGGAAATATACAAAATAACTTGCCAAAGGTCATGAAGCAGATGGGGTGTAGAACTATGTATTTAAAGTACGAGACAGTATCATGTTACAAAAAAATCTATTGAACTTAAAGCCAAATGACAGATTTGAATCCTACCTCTGCCATTTAATGGTTGAGTAAATGAGTCTGGTCAAAAGGCGAGACTGTATGACCTGCAAGGAGCTCTCTCAACTCAATACTGTTTATTATAAAAACTTTCAATCACATACAAAAGTATAAAAGCAGTAAAACAAATCCCATGTGTCCATCAGCCAACTCAAAAACTGTGAACATTGGCCAATTCTATCTCATCTATTCTCCAGCCAATACTTTTTTCCTAAAGCAAACCCTACGTATCATGTAATTTCATCTGAAAGCATCACTGTTGTATTTTAATAATATAAACCTATTGATATTATCACACCTAACAAAATTAACACTCATTCCATAAAACCACTTATTACCCAATCCAAGTTCAATTTTCTAAGATTGCCTCAAAAATGCCTTTTAAACTTTTCATAGTTGATTTCTTCCAAATGGGATCCAAATAAAATCTATGAATTCTATTATGTTTTTATCACATAAAAAGAAAGTTACTTAATTCTGTGGTTTATCCCATTCAACACAAACCTCTAAAACTATGCTTTTCAATACAATAGCCACTAGTCACACATGGCTATTTAAACTGAAATTTAGATTAATTAAAATTGAATAACATTAAATATTCAGTTTCTCAGTCATATTAGCCACATTTCGAGTGCTTAATATCTACATGGGCTAGTGGCAACCATATTGTACTGCAAAGATACTGAGTTTTTCTCCCACCAGTAAAGAAGTCATATAGTACACATTTTACATAACTGCAGGAAATTCTACTGGCTAATGCTGTCTTAGATCCCAAAGAGATTGACCTGTGTACCAGTTAGACTGCCTCCCACTTCATAGAACTGAGAAAAAAGTCTCACTGTAAACCTAAGATGCAGAATCACTGGGGACTCTCAAGAGTCATCTAAGACCAACTAGCCCATTCCTGGTCCTTAGGCTTGGTTCCTCAAGAAGGGAAACCAACAGCCCAGAACCTATAGATGGGCTATTCTTCTAAAGTTCATCTGTAACTCATTTTAATCTTGAAATAATTTTATTTAGGTTCCCAAGCTACTCTTAAAGCCTCAATTGACTCAAAATATAGCTGTAATTTTATACAATGAACACTAGGAAAAATTATTATTGCTATTGTGGGCAGGTCAGGAAACCAAATAATTGGTTTAGTACGCATAGTATAATTTCTATGTGCATAAAAGTGTTCCTCACAGTAGAGAAGAAGAGAAGAGAATGTCATTGGAAACATGTCTCATTTCTCTCTCCCCTTTCTCCACTTCTACCATGGCGGAGAGTAAGTAACAATGAAGAAAGAACAGAATGTGGGAGGACACTTCTTGTGCTTCAGGAGAGCCCTCCGCAGCCTGAGGTAAAACAGCCAATCATACATATAAGATATTTGTAAGTAAGTCATTATAAATAAGAACCACAGTCCAACAAAGGCAATTCCTTACAATTTATTTAAGCTAAGCAACATCAAGCCTTTGCCTGATTACTCCCTCTTACATCACAGTCCAAAAAGGAAGGAAAACTTATATAACGTAGGGTTGATGCAGGTCTTTCAAATCTTAACAAAGAAAAAAATCATAGACTAAATGATTATTAGATTTGACTATAATTATTTTTTAAATTATGTATGCCAAAAAACACTGCAAACAAAATCAAAGTAGAAAAACTAGGCAAAATATTTGTAACATACAAAACAAAGTGCTCACATCCTTAATAAATAAAAAATCTCATAAACCAGGAAGAAGTGAGTATTCAAGAGAAAAATGAACAAAAAACAAGGATAATTTATGAAAGAAAAAATGGACACAGCTAAGTAGACAGGAACCTTTTGCAGCTTCACTGATAAACAAATACAAGTCAAAACAAAGAGATAATTTTTTCTTATCAAACAAGCAAAAAAACCAATTAATTTTAACTAGTAATTTCTAGCACTCATTCTTAGAGGAAGGCCTGGTAGAGGGAGTAGGGTTATTGGCATCTCTAATGTAGAACTAGCATCTTTCCAGCTCCCAAGCGAGAATAAGTACAATACACTTGAAATAAGTGTTCATCCTACTGAAAATGTGAACTGCATCACATAAATATAAAATATCATTCCCAATAGTTATGGCAGAGAATTTTATTAAGAGGATGAACATGAAAAAGTGAAAAATTTGACTTTTTATATAATATTACTTTATCTCTATTATAGTTCACATTAAGCTATTTTAAAGCCTTTTTAGTTTGCTAGTCTGCAATCTTCTCTGCATTGCTTCTTAGCATTGACTCATTAAGTATTCTTCATCTGATTCAAGGCAAAATATGCTTCTGATCAAATATGCACTCACATGCTCTTTGGCAAGCTACAAACCAAATTAGAAAAATCATAAATCTGGTGCTAAACGTTCTGGAGGAATAGTATATGCTATACCTTCTTTATCAAAAAAGCACACATATGGATTGCAATATGTCAACAAACTGCGTCTGTGACTTTTCTCACTCCTAATTTAAAAATCATAGAAAGATCAATAAAATAAGCTATATTACTATATTTGGATTAATAACTAACAAACCTAGCTTCTTACTTCTCAAATGGAAATCATTCAAAAATACTTTTAAAGACACTCAAAATGTGTACTTGAAATGTACATTTTAATAACTATATCTGCATAAAAGTTAAAAATAAAATACATCTGATATCCCAAGGCTGATACCAATTTTAATATCACTAACTACTTGCACAATATGGTTCTCCAAACAAAGTTTGCTGTTAGGCAGCCAATAAAATCATTCTATCACTTTAAATATGTACCTTGATTTAGGAAAATCTTCAGTTTCCCTATTTAAATCAACATAACAAAATTGATCAATTATCACCAACCTTTAAACATATATGTAAAGTGCATGTTTTAATGCCATGGTTTTGTCATTTTATACTACAATCGATTATTTTGAAGGTTCTTAATAATCACAGCACTAATGTCCAATAAATCATGCACATAATAAAATTATTTTTGCAATTCAGAGGAAGCAGGGTCTTAAAGTACAATACTGTATATCATCATTTAGTAAAATTAACAAAAATAGAATTTTGAAAATGATATTTAGGTATTTATCAGATATACAAAATAATAAATTTTTCTATGCAAATAATAAAATGCAGTAATCAGAATTCTCGACAGAAGACTAATTTACCCCCCAAAATCTGAAAAAAGTCCTATCACCATTAAAGTATCTATACAAAAGATTCAAAGCCCCCTCAAATATATTCTAAAAATGGTTAACAAACTTTATTTTTTAAAAAATTCAAATTATTGTTATTCATTAAATTTGTATTTCAGGATCACCATCTGCAAAGTTCTGGGCTATGCATGATAAAGAGCAGAAAGATGCATAAGACATCTGTCTTGGACTTATAAAGGAAGAAACAATCTAATAGCAAGGATAATACATATACATCTCCAAACCATAGAATTTCATAGCTTGAAGAGATGCTCATGTTTATTTAACCCAATATATGTAACTACTTATTATAAAACCTATGTTCAAAACAGAAAAAAATTCTTTCTGATTTATCAAAAGTATATTAAATGAGTAGGAGTTTTCTCTTCTTTTGATTTTTTCCACTTGTGAATTGCCCCTATAAGCCCTTTAACCACTTTTCTTTTGTAGTGTTAGTTTTACCATGAACAAAACACATATATGAACACAAATATTCATCATCTATCACACATTGTGAACATTTTACCTATTGTAATTTGTCCTTTCACATTAATAGTTAGTTTTTTTGTAACATTTTCTAGTTTTTCTTTTTGATGCAGAAAAACTTACAGATCATCCCTTCATCGTTTCTATTTGAGGTCATTTGTAGAAAGATTTGAAGATCATCACCAGTATTTTCATCTACTAGTTCTACAGCTTCACTTTAGAAATGTAATTATTCTGTCTATCTAGGATTTTATTCTGGGGCACACTATGAAATAAGGCTTCAATTTAATTCATTTTCATATGTTTACAACACTAAAATTGAATGGAGACACCAAAAAAGAAAGATTTTTTAAGGAAAGAAAATCAAAAATCACATACAAAACTGAGAACCATCAGTCCAGCCTCACATTCCACTGCAACTTTCATGACCAGAGAATAACTAACTGACCAGCATCTGCAGAGTTTTGAAGATAAGAAACAACAGCTAGAGAGCAGTCTGCATGGCAAGATGTCTGTATATCATACAACAGAAGACATCCATAACACAAAGCAGCCACCCAGGAGACCTGCGTGGAGGATTCTACCTGATGGAATCTAGACAATTAAAATATGAGTCACAATTAAAATTCTGGGTTAGAAAAGTCAAGGTAAAAAAATTATGGTAAGGACTAATTCCAATTAAATACAGAATTAGAATTAAAACAACTGTAGGACTTATTACAAAATTAACTCCATGTAAATGTTATAAAGTTTGATAAAATAAAATTACCACTGTAACAAACAGAAATAGGAAAGGGAGGAAGGTGGAGTATATGTAAGCATCTTTCAAAACAGATCAGTGTATATGGTCTAAGTAGAAACATGTATCCTAAAACCATAACTCTAAACTTGTTAATTTTTATCATAATCTCTTTTCTTAACTTTAGACAGATCTTCTAAAATATCTACTATTGCGTGCAGTAAAGAAGCACTTATTTCAAAGTTCTACAGTGTGATTAAGTACCTTTAGTTTCTTTTCCTTTTTATAAATGTCGGTAAAAAGATTTTAATATTTTTTATTTAAAACAACAGGCATAGTATGATCAGCATATCAATGGGGGGAAGAAGGAAGCGAAGGAGGGAAGAATTAGAAAGGGAAGAAAATGCTATTTCTGGTTATCTAATGTACTGTGGTTATTTGAGGGGTAACTTTTTAATCTCTTTTCTGTATTTGAATTTTTACAGAGAACATATATCATTATAAAAAATAGTGATTTTTTTCTCTCATAAAAAATCAAATAAAAAGTAATAAAGACAAGAAATCAGGCTTACAAGAGCATTATACAGCTTTTGGAAATTAAAAAATAAGTTTGATCCACAAACAACTCTCTTGGATATCAAAGTTAGAGTTCACAGATTTCAGGCCAAGGAGTGAGTTCTCCGGGATCTTTCAACTTCTCATAAACTGAGTCATGAGGTGGAAGTCTACTTTGTATTTTAGTGCACAACTAAAGCTCTGTGCATTATTTAGGAAGTCTGATCTCCTGAGTGAACAAACCTAATGACCTCTCCTCAGTTCCCATCCTAAATTGTCCCCTGCAACAGTTGATTCTGCGATGGCACCCTCTTTTATACTCTGGGCACAGGCCTTGCACACAGCAAGAATGCAAATATTTGCTGATTGATGAAAAGGGCATTCTCCTGACCACTTTCATCTTGGTCAGAGTTTGTGCAGGCTCCTTCTGTCTCTTCTTTCTTTCCTTAGCCTCCTATATGTAGGCTTCCACCAAGGTTAGGCTCTCATTTCATTTCTCTTCTTAGTCTATACGCTTTCTCTGAAATATATCATCCACTCTCAAGCTTTAGCTCTGGCTTTTCTTCGGGCTCCAAATCTAAAATTTAAAGTATGTGCTACATATTTCTATAAGAATGCCTTCAGGATCTCAAATTTGACATGCCAAAATGGAATTTTCTTCTCCCCTATGCCTGTTTCCCATCCCACTCCCCTAGCTGTTCCTTCCCTTACATCTGTGGAGGCAATGGCAATACCATTCCTTCTTCCTGGTCACATAGACTGAAAATTTGAGAGCCATCTTCAACTCCTTTCTCTGCCTTGTGTTTACATGTTTTATACCTTTGTAATGTCTCTGATGCACAGTCCATCCTTCCTATCAACACTGACATCATATAATGCAAAACAGCATAACATGATAAAAAGAATATCAGGCTTAGACTCAGACAACCTAGAATTTGAGTACCACCTCAGCTCTGAATATGCTATGAGACCTCATATACATATTACTTGACATTTTGAATATAAATCTTCAAATCACAGGATTATCTTGAGGGATACACACACATATACACATATATATAAGATACATACACATATTATACATACATATATACACATATACATATGATATGTACATAAATATTAATATTATTGTATATACTGTGTGTATATATATGTACATATATATAGGTGCCTAGGGTTCTCTGTAGATACACAAATATGTATGTATGCATGTGTGTGTATATATGTATACTCGCAAATACAAATGAAAGGTATTACTACAACCATAATTCTCATTATTATCCATGATGATATAATGTCTGACCTTACCTAGTATAAAAATGTCCAACCTTTAATCTCTCAGTTCTCCAGGCAACCTTTCACACTGAAACAAGGATTATTTAATCAAAACATTATTTGTATCCTCCAAATGGTGTGCAGTTTGCTCTCCTTTGACAACAGAATAAACTCAAAAGCACTTAGCATGGATTTCAAGGTGCTCCATTATCTAACTCCACCTTAGCATTCTGACCTCACCTCCCAGTACACATCCCCTTTATCAATCAGGCTCTATCTAGCCTCAGGCCCAGAATTATCTTGCTCTAGGTACACCCTGCATTTATGCTGCTCCATCCAGTCTAGAATTTCCATTTTTGGAAACCTCTTATTCAAAGTCCAACTCAAATGTCACCTTCTCCATAATATCCCCATTTGTTTTTTTTATTAAGAATTAGCCCATATTCTACCTTTATTATCCTTCTGCCTTGTAAACAGAGGATTTTTACATTTCTTTCTCTCCAACTAAATTATAAATTATTGAAAAATAGAGGCTGTGGAGTACTGACCTTTGACTCTGCATCACGCATCAAGTCTTATAAACAGTAAGCATTTACTGAATGTTTGTAGAATTAAATTGCATAATAAGGCCCCTCAAGTCTTTTAATTTTAGAGAAAACTATACAGTAAAAAGGCAAAATCAACAAATTATTCATTGTAGACATTTTTTAATGCAAGTGAAAGAAAATATATTTAAAATACATTGTAAGCTTTAAGGTAAACAAAAATATTGTTTGGTGCTCCCTCTGCTGGCTTTGCAGAAGCAACTTAAGAATGTTGAACAATAACACCACAAAGAAGTAAACATCGATTCAGCTTAGCTGCTCCCTTTACCTCCTGCAAACACCCAGAGTAGAAACTTTCCACTGAGTTCATTTGGAAATAATCCTGCATGTAAAAAGGTTTGTCTATGATATTGGTTTACAGGGACAAAACTGATCTTATAATTTTGCTGTTAATAATCCTGTCAGAATTCTTGTCTATACCTTTGTTTTCTAACTAAACCACCTACTTTACATATAAACAGTTTTAATTTTTAGCTGAAACTGTTGAGAAGCAAAGTAGAATAAGATCTTTTTGCTTTCTAATTAATCTATATATACATATTTAAATTGATTAGGAACATAAGAGGTTAAATTCTTCTTGTGTTCCTAAACAGAGTTATTCTGAGTACCCTGAAGGCATTTAATTCCAAAACAGGAAGCCAGAGAGAGGAACACTTGGTTACACTAATGTTATGCAGATCTTTTGGAACATATTTTCGTAAACACTTGCTGAAAGAACCTTTTCTATACTGCATGCTATCACATGAAGTTGGAGAAGGGTCCCACGGATAACACAGTACACTTACTGCTCAAATTGCCCTTTATTACTTCTCTATTTTTCTCCACTTAACCTTACTTTAAAATGGCCATCTGCTTGCTCATAGAAGGGCGTAGGAAAATCAGGTGGGGGTCAGGGAATGTTTACTCATAAAGTATAGTTTAACTGTTTTGCATAAATGTGTATAAGAGCTATGATATAGCTTATGACAGTCCACTGTTAAGAAAATGATACCATGGTAAGATTAACCTGAGACCAGCAGAGGCTGTTAAAGATTGGTGTCCTTTCTAATAAATTCTTGTTTTATATGCTTTTAGCTCTACTATAAAACCTCTGTAATCTAAAACATGTTAAATGAGATCTCACCCTGGTAAATGAAACAAAGAACAAGGGTAAACCACAGGCAAGTGGAAAAGGCAGTGGATTCGTGCAGTTCAGAGGTGTGCATGCTAGACTACCTCTGTTACTGAGCAAATCACGTTAACACTGTAGGCTCTACTGCCCAACCTCTCAAATATGGCTTCATTCCACTAGAGATGAGCAAGCTGCTATGATCCCGTGCCTAAACAGGTGAACTAGAAAGGTCCACTTTAAGTTACTGAGGTAAAAGGTGGTAAAATAACACCAAGGTGGGTATATTTTGTATGCGCTATTTATCTTATATACCATTTCAATGCCATTTTTAAAAATAGCTCTTTTTCTTTTTTAGTTTATATGCAGTTATATTATAAACAAAGTAAATGATTACTGAGCAATTATCCTCTATGCTGGAAATTAAGGTTTCATGCACATTCTTGATTATCCATAAAAATGAAGTGTTGTAATATTAAATGCAACAGTTTAGTCAGAAGACGCCAAATAGGAAAAATAGTCAATGTATTTGATTTGATTATAATTACTTTCAAATAATGTATAACATTAATCCCATTCTTAATTTTTAGACACTTAAAATTTTTATTGAAATCAAGTATGAGAATGTCAAAATTGTATTTTTAGTCCATTCTACATAGCTTGGAAATCATTTTTCCTTAAGAAATCTCCATGTGAACAAGAACAAGGGTTTAGCCACTGCAGTAAGCTACTATTGGCATTCCTGTGCCGAGATTCTTGACTGTTAGACTCTGCAACTGACAAAATCAAAGCCTGGCTGGTGACTGGTCGCCACTCTGTTAGGTGGGTGCAACAGGACAACGGCAGCTAGGCACAAAGGAGTGGCCGAAGAGATTCAGAGTACAGAAGGGTATTCCCAGACTACCTCTGATTCATCTAGTAAATGGCAACCTCTAAAACGCTGAGCTTCTGTTTTTGAGCAGAGCTGTCAAATCATTAGATTTGTTTTTGGAATTTCAATTCATGAATATGTCCTCTAATGTTCAGAGGGCATTCTCACTGAAATATACAGTTACATATATGACTGTAGCAAAGAAATTCTTACATTCCAAAAGATTTAACAGGAATTCTTCATCAAATAATGATTCATTCCACTTTAAATTATCAAATGCTCTATTCCAAATGATACAACAAGGTTTCAGAGCTGTAAATTAGCTGGCAGACAATATCTAAAAAGACATTTTGAAGTGTGGAAAAAAATACTCAGAAAATGTGATTCATTTTCATTTAACATAATATAAACCCAATGATGAATGAACACAGGAAATTTATGATGTGGTTTATTGCAAAAAGGAAACAGTAGTATCCAATAAAAGCTATGCTTTTTGCATTCCTTTCAGTAATCAATTTACCCTATTAACCAATACCAGTGCAGCAAATTACTGAACAAGCTCTGTAGAGAAGAAAGTCATTAAGCAGGCTCCCGCTTTGTTGACGTCATTATGTGCAAGTGTGTGGTAACATCAAACACAGACATCATTAGGTGTTCACCTCAATAACTCAGTGATTTCTAGACGGATGCAGCATAACCGGATCACAAAACCAATTCAACTATGTTACGTTTATTTCAAAACACCTACAACATCAACAAATACTAGACATTTTGAAACAAAAATACATTTAAATGAATATAACTTTATATTCTAGATGTTTTTCCCCTGGAAAATAATAGCAAAAGACCTTCTATATGACAATTCAATATGATCTCATATATAGGTTTAACAATAAAGTTTAAGTTGTCTCCCCCTTAAAGCAGTAGGTCTCTAAAGGTATTATTTATCAGATCCTTGCTGAATTGATAACTTAATAATGGTGTTTAAGAAAAAACTATTGAGTTTTAAATTACTGTAACTCTCTGCTCTTTCTCTTGCCTTCAGCTAATCCTAATATGACAACCAAAACCAGTACAGAATCCAGTCAGTTAACATTACTACTTAATTTAGCTATAAAATCGGATGTTCAATCACTTGTCTGAATAGTGTTCAGAAAAACAAATTAGTTGTATCAATTTTTATATTAATAACTTATAATCAGACAAAATTTCATCTAAAAACTGAAAAAAAAAAGGTATTTTAGCATGATCTAAAAACTGACAAGTTAATTTTCAAGAGAGAAGATGAGAAAATTCCAATATGGAGTTCACCTACTTCACCCTATAGACAGATAACAAACTCTTTCAGAACTATTTGGCAAGTGGGAACATAAATAATCACAATTACCTTAGAAAATTGTTTGGCAGAATCTATTAAAAGGTAGACATATACATACACAAGCCCCCATTAATTCCACTCCCAGGTATAACACAAGAGAAATATGTACAGATGTTCACCAAAAAAGATACGTAAGAATGTTCATAGCAGTACTTTTCATAATAGCCAAAAAATGGAAGGAACATAAACATCTATCATTTTGTAGAATGTATAAACAAAACATGGTATATTTGAATAGTGGAACTAGATACAGCAAGCAGAATGAGCAAATAACTACATGCAACTCTGATGAATTTTACAAACAAAAGAAGACAGACATGAAAGAATATCTATGATATATTTATCTAAGGTTAAGAGAAAGAGGAAAAAGAAATGGCAGTGTAAGAAGTCAATCCGTAGTGACTGCTGGGAGCAGGTAGTGACTGACAATGTCAAGAGGGAGTCCTGAGTGCTGGTAAAGTCCTGTTTCTTGATCTGGGTATTGGTTGCATGAGTGGGATCACTTTGTGAACACTCATTAAGCTTTTTAAAAAAACTTATAGGCAGAAGCTGTGGAGAGCCACTGAAGCCCACCCAAAGCACACATTCATAACTGAGTATGGGTTTCTAAAGGAAAGATAAGTATCTGGTGGCAGGGGGAACAGAACAAGTGGGAAGCAGCATGAAGGAGGTAAGATAAGAAATAGACATGTTAACAAGCCACAGGTAAGTGGTAGAAAAAGAAGAGATAGAGGGGCACACAGGTTTATGTAAGAGTGAATCCCAAAACTGCAAGCACAGCAAGGAGATGATAAACTTAAGACATCCATGGAATAAAGGGCTAGGACTTTTGGCTTAATGGGGTCCCTGCCATGTTAGGACTTCATTTTAGAATACAAAAGAAATCAACAGTTTTTGATCAATGTGTAGCAGATACTGTGATAAAACTTCACAAATAAATTATTTTACATTTTACTAGACCAAGAACACAGAAAAAGGTCAAAACATATTTATTAAACTTAATTTGTCATAACCCTTACATAATAGGTGCTATTGTCCTTGTCTACAGATAAACAACCTGAGCTCTAGATGAGTTATTTGTGCAAAGTTTTAGGAATAAAAAGTGGTGGAAGAAAGTTGGCCCTTTTTTTCCTTACGGATGAGTTTGGAAGATGGAAGGAAAAAGACAAATAATCAATTCCTCTTTTTTAAACTAATCTCCACCCTAAAAAAAATAAATTGTTGTCTTTAGAAAACATGGCTCAATTCAGTTGAACACAGTGCATATTATATTAGTTAAAGATTTCATCTGAGGATCAAGTTAGGATTCCTCAAACTAGAAGTATTAAAATTGGGTACAAAATGAGGCTTGGATGCCAGTGAAGAGGAGGATTAACCAGCTAGGATCCAACAATGGTTTACACAAAGCACAGCTGAACTGTTTACACAAAGCACAGCTGAACTGTACATGGTTCAATAAGTTAGGACATCAGCTAAAAACACCGGTGAGAAGGATGGTCAAAAGCATGCCTTGAAAATACATACAGTCCAGTTTATGTGTGGCTGGTCTTTTCATGTATTGGAAGAGTTATTTAAGTCTTTAAAAGAGCCCAACTCAACAGTGTCTGCCATTGTGTTCTTACTGATACTTGGTTTATCTGCTTGGAATCTTGAAAATGATGTTTCTTTTATCTATGGCATTTTTCTAATTTGGCAAACAATAGATTTTCTCCTTCTGTTTCTATTGGAGTAGACATTCAACAACTATTGTGTTTACTTAATATTATCTGTGTCAGTAAGAATGAGCACAGACCTAGATGTACTGGAATGCTTTCAGCCTACTTCCTACCGACTCATGAGGCAGGAAAGGACACTATGGTCTAAAATGACAAAAGTCATAACTCTAATATGTCTAGATCTCTTAATTAGAGGACTGTGAATACAAATCCAAAACACATACCACACCAACATCTTATTATTTTCTGAAGAAATGTATATAATTGAAATACCTCAAAAAATACAAATCTACCACAAAGTAAGACTGAGGTTATACATTTAATGTGCTACAAATCTTAAAATGTATCTGTGTTACAGCTATATTGAGTGAAATTTGGGTCAATTGATTAAATCTTTCCTGTAACAAATTATTCAATAATAAAAGTCCTAAGGCACAGAACTTGATATATCAGAAAGACCGCTAAGTGTGTGAAGTCAGTATGTGTCCACAGAATCTTATTCCAACAGTGCTTCCATTAAAAGAATATGCTGGCGCCTGCACAATATGAAAACAAGACTTGTGTACTAAGTGTTCACTTTAAGGAACATTTGTCATTATTGATTGTAGTAAACAGAAATCTTATTTTATCGAAATCTCTTATAAGAAAAGTTAATCAAACTAAAACTCAGCATGGCTTCTGCACAGGTATATTGAAATAGTCTTGGCACATAGTATTGGAAAAACCTACAAATCAGGTCTCTTCCTGAAACTTCCCTGATAAGCAATTTACCGGCTGCTTTTGAATGTTCAACAACAGTGACATCGGTACCTCTAAACAAGCACATTTCAATATGGGGCAGATGAAACTATTAGGAAATTCTTCTCTATATTTAGTAAAATGTAACTCTTTCTAATTTCTACCTACTGATCCATTCTGCCTTCTGAGTGTAGACATGCTATACCAAGTTATTTGCCTCTCAATATCCATTGTCCTCCTTCTTCCCTAATAATAGAATCCTGGGCAATACACCTAGCTAGAAAACTACATTTCCAGCCTTCATAGCAGCCAGGTGTGGCCATAAGACCAAGTTGTGGCCAAAAAAGATGTGAGTAGAAAGGGAAATTCTGGAAAGCCTCCTTTAAAAAGAGAAGGCGTGCCCTTCCTCCACACCAAATCCACCCTTCTGCCTGCTGTCTGGAAAAAGGATGTGATTGCAAGAATCTGAGCAACTTACCATGAGGTGATCTTGAGGACAGAAATAATCATACATGAAGGATATCAGAGTCGGAATACTCACTGACTTTATGGAGCTGCTTTACTATCTCCAGACTCTGTTTATATAAGAGAACCATCCTTATGTGTATATTCTTGTTATCCACAATTTAATTAGGAACTTAATTTCTACCTCACATACTGAGACTATGGATACGTTTTTAATATTTGAAGAGCAACATCACATTTTACCTATATACTCTCTACTTTAAAAATAACATTTTCAGCTTTCTCACCATCTGAGTCATCCTATTCTATACAGGTTGAAGCTACTCGGAATCCTTCTTAAATGTTTCAGAATACAGCTCAATGCAATCCACCAGATGTGATCTTACCAGTTCAAAGAATAGGGGAATTATTAACTTACTTTTTAACCCCATACCAAGACAGCCTTATGCATTAGCTTCTTCAGCAGTCCTCTAGACTGAAGACTCATGCTGTGGTTATAGGCAGCCAAAAAAAAAAAAAAATCTAGTTCTTGTTTTGTCTTGTGTACTGGAAGTGCTGTTAAACCAGACCCTCCCTGCCTTGTATATTTCATTCTTTTTTCTCTTTAAGGTAAGTATAGAACTTCAGGTAATGATCAAGGCAAAAGACAGAGCCCTTCAGTGATTCACTAAAGATCTCTCTCCTAGTGGACAGGAAGCAAATGATGAATGCTCTGGGGATGCTAGTTCAACCAGCTCCGAATTCCCAAAGATCTATTCCTCTTTCTAGGAATTCAGGGGCCAACTACTGGGCCATGGGAAGCTCAGAGGGTGGAGCTCAGGAAGCCACCTTCCCCAACTACTACCACCTAGAGAGAGACTGACAGTATGAGTTGACACAGTGAAGCTGGGTACGTATGCAGGGAAAAGGTGGGAGTGGGAAGGCAGACAAAACAACAGCACCCATTTATATAACAAATACTTAGAAAAAAGAAATCACTGGGCCAGGCGCAGTGGCTCACGCCTGTAATCCCAGCACTTTGGGAGACCGAGGCAGGCGGATCACCTGAGGCCAGGAGTTCGAGATCAGCCTGGCCAACATGGTGAAACCCTCTCTACTAAAAATACAAAAAAAATTAGCTGGGTGTGGTGGCAGGTACCTGTAATCCCAGCTACTAGGAAGTCTGAAGTAAGAAAATTGCTTGAATCCGGGAGGTGGAGGTTGCAGTGAGCCAGCATCACACCACTGCACTCAAGCCTGGGAAAGAAAGCGAGACTCCGGCTCAAAAAAAAAAAAAAAAAGAAAGAAATCAGAAATCACTGTCTCTTTAAAAAGAAAAAAAATCTATTAGTACATTGAGTGTAAGGTGGGAACTTGACTAGTGATTGATTGACAAAGCAGTGTAAATTCCATAACCACCCTATTTGCATAGATATTGATTGCAGTAGGTTCAAAAGACTGATTATGCTGCTTTTCAGATTTGAAATGAATGTCTTTTAGCTTAGCCCTTCAGAAAAATCAAGATTGCAAATGTTAAAGACCTTAAATATGCACATGTAAAAACATATTTATGATTAATGATAATTTATTAAGTGTAATACTATGCTAAATTAATATACAGAGTAAGCCTGACTTGTGCTGATGGGATTATCTTGTTTATGATTATTATTATTGACTTTAAAAGGGCTATGTAACTATTTTCCGAACAAAAGGTGCAGTCTAATATGCACAATACCAAACATTTGGATATTACCTTCATTGTCACTATTCATTTCCTGTAGGTTCAGTCACTATAAGAGTTCTCTGTGTCTATAAATGTCATTCTATTGATTAAAAAATAATATACAGAAATATTTAAATATACATATATTAATGTACTTATTTCTGATTAAAAGATAAACAAAGTAAATATGTTCTCACTTAATAATTATACCAATATCCCTTAAGTCACATCATAACTAAAATTATTCAATAATTAAATTATCATTTCTTTTAAGTTAATTATTCAATGTTTATCAATCTTTTATCAATCGATGTACTTTTTAAAAATTTATCAGACTACCATGAAACAGGGACAAATGGCATCCATTCTTTCCTTCATAGAGGTAAAGTTTTTTCCAACTAAATATTATATTCAAGTTTGGCTGACACATATCTAGTATCTTTTACAATGAATCATCTGAGAAAACATAAATCTAGGTGAGGTTGCAGTGTGAACCACTCTGATAGCTTTTTCTCTTCCTTTTGGTTGGAAAAGAAAGATCAGCAAATTAGTACAGTTTTGTCTAGCTTTTGGTTCATGTTTCATGTCAGTTCAAGTCCCTGGTTAAATCTAAATTAAATTCAAGATGTAATGCCATTTTATTGCTCTTATAAAGTTCATATTTCTATTTTACTTCAATGCTGTCAAGAAGTCTGAATGTTGTGGGTGAGTTGGACAAAGACCCAAGCAATTGGGTCAGGCTGATTTGTTGGGGATCACTTAAAGAATCTATTCAGCAGCACTCGTGAACTCACATTGTTCCTGCAGCTGACTATGACTGTTTCTACAAATCTCAGTCAATTCTGAATGACCTGAAAATTCTTTATCAGTCCCATTTAGCTAATGGTTTTGTCTCCCAAGTCAAATCAAGTATGGAAGTCTATAAACAATAACCCCTTTGTTTGCAGTGGTAGTTAAAACCAACATGGTCAGGCATGGTGGCTCACGCCTGTAATCCCAGCACTTTGGGAGGCTGAGACGGGTGAATCACAAGGTCAGGAGTTCAAGGCCAGCCTGGCCAACATAGTGAAACCCTGTATCTACTAAAAATACAAAAATTAGCAGGGTATGATGGCAGGCGCCTGTAATCCCAGCTACTCAGGAGGCTGAGGCAGAGAACTGCTTGAACCCAAGAGGCAGAGGTTGCAATGAGCCAAAATGGTGCCACTGTACTCCACTCTGAGTGACAGAGCGAGACTCAGTCTCAAAAAACAAACAAACAAAAAACAACAACAACATTAGCAAATAAAATTTTTAAAGCTAAGTTCAATTAAAAAATTAAGTTCACTATTGCCATGTAGTCTATCTCTTTAAGTATTAAAATAATAAACTTATTTAGAAAACCCCATCGTCTCAGCCCAAAATCTTCTTAAGCTGATAAGCAACTTCAGCAAAGTCTCAGGATACAAAATTAATGTGCAAAAATCACAAGCATTCTTATACACCAGTAACAGACAAGCAGAGAGCCAAATCA